>NC_090072.1:5352418-5530088 GCF_038355195.1 Osmerus mordax | reverse complement strand
GAGAGAACGGTGGTGCTAACAAGCATGAAATACGATGAAAGTCGTCGGAGGTCAAAGGGTGACCTCCGCAAAGAAGTCTGGACTTGGGGTGGAGAAAGTTGGGGAGAGTTCATGCCGAACAAACACTGGTGTCACAAACGACCAAAACCAACGTGATCTCTCCCATGGCCACCACTGACCTTTACTGCTGTGTACATACAGCACTGCCACACATGATGAACGTAATCAGAAATTGTGATAAACCTATTAAGGTTATCAAAATGTTATACATGCTACAATCTACACATTTAAGAGGAACATTTGAATCCACACGTAACTCAAACGGACACTGTACAAGTCAGGTAATGAGTTTTACCAAATAAGAAAAGATTTGAACAAGATGCAGTTGGAAGTAAGGCTGCCAAATGCAGGTAATTAAGGTTCTGGCTGTGGGGGGTACATGCAGGTCAACACTAATCTTGCAGCTCCTTAACTAATTAAAAATACTTATTACCCAGACCATTAGGGATAGAAAATCTGAATCTAGAATTGTGGATATGGGCCGGCAGGTACTCAAAATGGCATGGTTTAATCATCTTGTAAGCTCTTTCTTTGGGCATAAAACATGTTTCAACAAATGATTAGCTGCTCAATTTTAACAAGACCACTTCAGGAAATTGGAGGAAATTGTTGACAACAGGTTTGAATGAATTTAATAGCAAGTTTACCAAATAGCATAAGTCCTGCAGAATATTTTCAAATAAATTCAATGTGATAAAGATTACACACCAATAAATTGAATTACACAAGTTCAATAAATGCCCAGATGCTCTGATGATGGAAGGATTAATTCACAGCATTAGTTCACTGCATGTCCAGTGAACAGAGAATTTCAAACCAGACCACAACAAACGATACCAAGGAGTATGATTATACATTTTCTTCCACCCTGCTAGCTCAACCCCAAGCACAGACAGACAGACTCCTTTGAGGGTCCTGCTGCACATCTCAGCATGACATCTGCTCAAGGCTCTATGTTGCTCCAACTACATATTCATTTGTGTTTGCTCGCGTCTGTTTGATTCTCTCTCTCATTCATTTGCCTGGATCATTTGAAAATGGACGCCCACAGTTCCTCAGTTGCCTAGTTTAATAAGGGATTTAATGTTGAAAAGAGGCTCTAGTGGGCTCTCCCTGCCAGTCTCTCCCCCACCACCGGCACAGCTCCTGATGGCTGATCCTGCTGGACTGTGTATCGGGAAGCTGACCGGTGTCAAGCAAGAGCACATTAAATGTATGAGGTGCCTAATTATGGCCTTTTGTAACATGACAAACCTGTAAATGCTTTACCAACAACACCTCAGTCTAGAACAGGGCTGTAGTCATAGTTATAGTTAAGCCTACTACTAGAAACAGCCTTAGTCAGAAGGACAATATGGATCAGCACGTGGACAGTGGTCTACATAACAGCTATGAATGGCAAATCATATCTGGGTCTTATTCAAGTGAGCCTGTTTGTCTGAAAGGCAGACATTAGAGAGAGCAGCCACTTATGAATAATGTCTACTGTTGTATGCAAACAACAAGCTCCACTACTACAATTAGCATTTTAATAGCAATTACGATGCATGCTTGCAACATATTGTGTCCTCATACGAGCATCTGTTTGCTAGAAGCATGGATGGAAAACCCAAGGAGGTGTGACCCCTCCCCCCCCTCATTTCTTGGAAAAATACAATTGGTCCCCCCCAATATATCTCTGTAAACACTGATACCATATTTTCACCCCTGGCTCAAAGAATGCATTTGAAATCCTCAACAAATATATTGTCATGCGTAATTTTTATTTTATTTTTACTGTTTGTTTTTCCATCCTTTCTTCACAATTCAGACAACCACCCAATCACTTGCTGGAGTTACTGAAAGGATCTTGAAAACCAAGTTGTTTAACGAGCAATTAGTGCCCTCTGAGATGAAGACGGTTTGATTAAAACGCTTCATCAAGAATGCATTACTCACCTGCAATTATGCTGCACTTTGACACCACAGCACACAGCCTAGACCACTTCACACCATGGAATGATTCAATCACAAGACACTGAATATTTATAGCATGCTACGCATATGTTATCTGTACTGGTGGATCACACTGGTCATATATAGGGGAGCATGCTTTAGACGCCATTCCTGTGAATGGCTGGGCCAGGGATCAAGCACACAGCCGCTAGTCTCGCGGGAAGCTTATGGATCACATTAGATTGGTGTTCCTCTGTACAGACGCACCAGTTAATTAAAAGTGAACTGCATGTAAGCAACAGCCACAGAACTGAGAGGCACACATGTAGGCGCAAGTCTCCGTTCAAAGGACAGGATGGAAGAAAGCAGGTGGGGGTGTCAAGGCTGCCAGATTCCTTCACGATGGGAAGACCTTTTGCGTGTTGTCGTCAGGGTGATGATCCATACAAGCATGCACATGCTGTATGCTGTCTATCCCTATAGACACCCCCCACCCCCTGCCCCCCCCCCACACACACACACACACACACACACACTCAGGCACACACGCATTCAAACAACTTTGGTTGACAGTCCTCCTGACAAGGACTCAAAGATCATTTGGAATTTAAATTCCACCAGAAAAACAACACTAGACGCCAATAAGCCAGATGCCTGCTCTCTCAGTTTAGGAGTCCAGATATGTAGACTCCAAAGTGCCCCTTTCCCCAAAAGGGTCAATTATTTATCTCTACATGACGCATATCTCATGAATGCAGCACAACTCTGGGAAATCTAGAGGATATCTGTGTGTTGGCATACTCGAGTGTTAATGATTGTTAAAGGAATTGTATTTTAGTTGCTAAATTAACTGTTTGTTATTGACTGGATCGTGAGGGGTATTGTACGTGAGCTCTGCTAAGTGATGTTCACTAGAGAGCCGTGTCAGTGGCTAATGAATCTGATATTAACCATTCTGACATGATGAAATGAGATGATATCCGATGCACATTACAAAAGAGAATCAAATGAGCACAACAAGGACCACTGGGATGATGGAGAAACCTGCTCTGTATGGATCCTCTGAAGGTTTCTCTAATAGAAGACTAAACACAGCAGTGGAATCCCTGCACATGAGCAGTGTGGCTCAACCACAAATCACTCCAATTACTGAGTGGGAGACAAACTGCTTGCCCATTTCCACCCACCCACAAAACACAACCACCACTCAGCCCCAGCCATCACGCTGACAACCACCAATCTGCACCCACACTTCCACAAACCAGCCCCCAGACCCACATACCCTACATTTTATGAGACTTCCAGAGATTCCAGGGGATAGCTGGTCAACATGTACCCAGGGAGAGAGGAGGGTGTTGGGTCTTGGTTCTGACGGGGATGTGGGAGACATGGACCTCTGCCAAGCAGGGTCTGGAAGTATTATGGGATGTTTACAATACAAGACCCCTTGGGAGGTCGACTCTGTACTTATTCTCAGACCCCCTCTAATTCTTTCAATCTGGACGGTTACCCCTGCACCGCCCCCCCCCCCTTCCCCCCAACACCACCCTGGGAGAACCTTCTACTCCTGAGTTTGTTCTTCGGTTGTTTGGAGGCGTTTGCTTGTGGCCACGATGATGACTTTTGTGCAGCTGCCATTTTGGCCTTTGTCTGGATGGGAGCTTTCTTTCAAGCTAGTCTTTGAGCATGAGGCACCCGGTTACCGTTGCCCGTACACACAAGGAAGCCATTAGCAAAACTCATGTGGCTAAGTAATTGGTGAGAACAAGACTGGCTGGGTTTTGTTTTCATCTTTTTTCACCTTAACCACAGACTGGGAGGGAAAATAAATCAACACATTTCCTTTTTTGTCATTGTTTCCCTTGTTACCTACCTCAGGCAGAGTTGTGATAAAGCAATTTAATTCTTGCCCAGGCAGATATTGTATAATTTTTTGCATTTGATGAAAAACAATCTGGTCTCTGATGTGGAAAAATGATTTACTGTACAAAACATTAAGTAGCTGTTTGGAGAGAAAATGACTCATTTTATCCCTGGAGACATGGGATGTTGTTTCTCAAGCCATATGGAAGAATGCAAACAATGTTCTGGTCTTTGTCATGCAGTAAATAGCGGATTCTGGCCAGAGTAAAGAATGAGGGGCAGGTAAAATCCATTCCAAGGTCTCAAAGCGCGTTCACGTCAATGTGAATTGAAAGGTCGAAGGTCATGTGACAGTGGAGCGCTGTGATCGTGTGACCCCCTCATCCATCCAGGATGCCTTCTCACGCTCTGACTGAGCGTTCCCCTAAAAATACAACAGGAAGTGGTCGGGTCAGGCCGTGGAAAGAGGGGTCAGGGGCCTAGTAGCCTCGTCTTTTCATATATAGCGTTTGTGTGTATGTGTGCGTGTATACGAGAGAGAGAGAGACAGAGAGTAGAAGAAAAAAGAAAGAAGAAATGTTTATTGGTATGTGTGTGCATGTGTGTTTGTGTTAGAGTCCCTATGGGGGCTGCCCCTTCTCACTGCGGGATATTTTGAGAGCATGTCCAGCTTCAGCTAAGTCAAATCCATAAATACAGAAAAACAAGAACCACTCTGGAGCCCCACAGAAGACCTGAGGAGGCCCCATCTCATCTCTCATCTCATCTCTCCCAGGACCAACTGGGAGAGACTTGTCACACAAGTCCCCTTACTGTCTCCTAAAATGGATCCCTAAGCTGGTACACGGTTCCATATTTCGGTTCCCGACCGGTTCCTCGACACCTACGTTTGTAACTGTACGTCGTCCACGCAAACATCTGGTGATGGATACGCCGTCTGTTATCTGGCAGAGTGCGAGTGCACTCCATCAGGCTTCACGGTGCGGAGACACACTGGAGCATGGTGTACGGAGAGGGGGATGGGATCTCTTTAGAGGACAGAGAGAGAGGGAGGGAGAGAGAGAAGATGAGAAGAAGACGTGTTTTTATAGAGGGGTTTTTATTAGCGTGCAATGCCAGGCGCCGGTGCATTCCGGCACGATAGTGTGTGTGATTAAAGAGTCAAGTCAAAGGCAGTTTATCGCAAAGTCTCCATGCTCATTACAGACACTGTGTGAGGAGATTGGTGTGGGACCTCAACGCTACAGCTCCCACTGTTTGGAAGAAATGAGACTCAGAACTGGAGCGGTAAAAATGCAGACCTTGGGTGAAGGACGTTTGGCAAAAACTCATTATGGGTACAAAATGGCCCCTGCCAGAGCCGTTTGTGAGACAGTAGGACCTTAATGTGAGTCATGCTCAAAAACATGCATCAAAAACAGATCAGGATTCAAAGAGAACGTCAAGGACAGCCATGTCAGGCACACACTCCACAGCATTCTCTCCTGGGGCCTTTGAGAACATCTCCACGCCTCCAATAAAATGGAACTGAAAGAGACCAGACCCTGAGAAAACCCAGTCCCTTTCTATATTTGGCGCCTGAACAAGCCGCTATTGACCGTAATGGATCCATCTCATGGTCGCAGCTAAATCATGGGAGTAGACACAGCTCCTAAACACGAGGTCAGAGGACCAAGAGCAGGGGACTCGCGTGTCGTAGCCGAGCTAGCATCTCAGACCCTGTCCCGTCCACAGCGTGACCTTAAAAGGGAGCGCAATATGACAGGCTGAAAGACGGAAATGCAGAGGGTTGCGTCGCCCCTGCCGCCACCCCTGGCTTCCAGTCACCAGAGGGAGCGTGAGACGGTGTGACTCGCGGTCAGGGATTCTGGGGAATGCTTCGCGTTCGTGGAAAGCAAAGCGTAGGCGGGACCGGGACAAACAAACAGAAATGGGGGGGGGGGGGGGGGTAAAAGCAACAACAGGTAAATGAACAAACCTTTCTGAGGATGAGACAGCAGGAGTGCTCCTGAGGCTTTGCCTGCTGTGCTGCTCACTGAAGACAGAGAAACAGCTAAAGAGAGAGAGAGAGAGAGAGAGAGAGAGAGAGAGAGAGAGAGAGAGAGAGAGAGAGAGAGAGAGAGAGAGAGAGAGAGAGAGAGAGAGAGAGAGAGAGAGAGAGAGAAGAAAAAAGAAAGAAGAAATGTTTATTGGTATGTGTGTGCATGTGTGTGTGTTTGTGTGTGTGTGTTACAGTCCCCAGAGTTACAGAGAGAGAGAGAGAGAGAGAGAGAGAGAGAGAGAGAGAGAGAGAGAGAGAGAGAGAGAGAGAGAGAGAGAGAGAGAGAGAGAGAGAGAGAGAGAGAGAGAAAAAACTTAATGGTGAATAACAAGTTTGCATTCCCTGAGGGCTCTCTTGTTAGCACCCACCCACATCCATACTAACTCCATAAATAGCCCATCATGCTGAGGCGGAGTGGGGATCCGCTGTAACCAAAAGGGGAAACAGGAAGAGAACCAGAGGCCACAAGAGAGCTACACTACAATCCCAACGCTACCACGCCATCCCTCCTACGCCATCCCTACCATGCCATCCCTACGCTGAGCTCCTACCACACCATCCCTACGCTGAGCTCCTACCACACCATCCCTACGCTGAGCTCCTACCACACCATCCCTACGCTGAGCTCCTACCACACCATCCCTACGCTGAGCTCCTACCACGCCATCCCTACGCTGAGCTCCTACCACCCCCATCCCTACGTTGAGCTCCTACCACACCATCCCTACGCTGAGCTCCTACCACACCATCCCTACGCTGAGCTCCTACCACACCATCCCTACGCTGAGCTCCTACCACACCATCCCTACGCTGAGCTCCTACCACACCATCCCTACGCTGAGCTCCTACCACACCATCCCTACGCTGAGCTCCTACCACACCATCCCTACCACACCATCCCTACGCTGAGCTCCTACCACACCATCCCTACGCTGAGCTCCTACCACACCATCCCTACGCTGAGCTCCTACCACACCATCCCTACGCTGAGTTCCTACCATGCCATCCCTACGCTGAGCTCCTACCAACACCATCCCTACCACACCATCCCTACGCTGAGCTCCTACCACACCATCCCTACGCTGAGCTCCTACCACACCATCCCTACGCTGAGCTCCTACCACACCATCCCTACGCTGAGCTCAAGTACAGTGCCTATCATCCAGCGTTCTGCTGGAATGACAGGCCAAACACAAAACGGCAGAAGGGAGAGTACAAAAAGAATATAATACAATCTCCCTCTTCGCTAGAGCAATGTTTGACCTCTGAACCCAATCATTGATCGAAGCTACAGGGAACAATGAAGTCATACTAAGATGACTATAGATTAGTTTAGACACCACAGTCAACAAAATACTCAACCATCTAAAAAGAAATCGGTTTGAGCTGAAGTGCATTCACCTGGAACGACTTCAGCCGGCATAATGTTCTCCCAATGTTCCTCATCATGCCCCTGATACTGCACGTGAAGAAAGGGAAGCTGTGCTTTTTTTATTTCTTTCTTTCTTTTTTGTAAACGTTTTTTTCTGTCCTCTGCTAGCCTTTTTAACAAGGCCTCAAACTGACACTGACACCCTGTCACTTCACCTCATACACTCTGTCACTTTAACATATTCAGTATTATTTTTAATTCTATATTATTTTATTTATAGTATTTTATATTATATTGTATAGCTCTGCCAGTAGTTTATTTTATTTTGTTGTACATTTTCTTTTTGTTCATTGTGTTTAAATGTTCACTGTATGCACCTGCCCACCAAAGTAAATTCCTTGTTTGTGAACACTAACGTGGCGATTAAACACAATTCTGATTCTGATCATTTAAATTTGTATTGCTCTCATCTTTGGTAAATGACAGAACAGTGTTTCACATTGTGAGACATTCCTTGTTGCTTATTCATTACTATCATTAGACAACATTCCCACTACAGGCTTATCAGTCAGTGTAATAGTCCAGACAAATATATACATATATACAAATATACCAAACTGGTGCCCTGTTCTGGTTTCTGTTATTTATCCTGTTTAGCACATGTCCGTATGAAGCTGTATTAACATTCTCTTAGTTCTGGAGGTTTCGGTGTTTTCCAGTGTTTAAGTATCTGTGTTATTGTTGAACTTATCCAAGCTTATCTTCAAGGAGTGAAATAATCAGAGGGGGTGGACACCATTAGATACCACTGGTTTCTTTCTCAGTTGATTTAATATGTCTAGCCACAACACTTTCATGTTTCACAAAGAAGAAAAAAAATATCCAAATCTATCCAAACAAGGACGGCCAGTGTCCAATCATTTTGCGCCACCCATCAGAATGTGCCACCAGCAGGTACTGAACTTGCGCAAAGCAAGCTTACGGTTATGGTTTGTCCTATATCCGGGGGCTATGGTCGCTATTTCTGATAAAGTAGCAAAAAATGGCACAACGCCAGCACTGTTTTAAATAGATAACATTAAAAGCTGGTGCCCACAATAACAACAAACACTAGAAAGGAACAGGCCCCTTTGGGCTCTGATCTCAGATACAGAGAAGGGAGTGCAGTATTAGCCCTGAGGCCTTCTCAACCCTGCTGCTCCGCACAACACACCATAATGACAATCCTGTTTCATTAATCCCGGGGCATTGGGACTTAAAAATGTCTCCGCTTGCGTGATCGTGACGTACACAGAAGTGGGCGCCGGCCGGGAGGGTCGACAGAGGGGATCCAGGTGAAAGGTGTGGAAGGCACCACACACTCTCAACACCACTCCACCCAGGATGTACATCTACTGCGCATTCAAATCAACAAGCCATATTTATCTAAGTTAATCATCTGTTTAATGGCGGTTTATGATCTACTGTAAGTTTATATCGCTACCATAGCAGGCCATCATGTGTCGTTTGTTTATGGGTGAACGCAGACTACATTATTCATGAAGGTCCAAGGGAGACACACATAAGATTTACACCTCATTAGGCAAACACGCACACCATGTGATCAATAGGGGCCTTCATAATGATATAAACAGCTGGCCTCCATGAGAAAGGTTAGCCTTTTCAAATATCTGTAATAAAAAAAGTCTTAGAGGTCCATTAACCATTGTATTTTATCAATTTGCATTTATTTGAAGGTATATTTATTTCATTTGAAGGTATAGCACTGTGCACCCTCAAAATTGACGACAATATAATGTTACTTCTGGAATGTAGCTAACATATGGTTAGCTTCCCTAGGCTGGGGCTCCTAATATACAGTATATTTCTAATAAACTGGGGTTTCCTCATGAATTCAAAAGGGGCCCACTGGGTGTCGTGGCTAAACGGTAAAAACAAAGCACAGATTTATTAGAAAAGACTGTTAGGGGAGAATCTACTGAAAGGCCACTGGAACCTCACAGACAAGCCTACCCCTCACACCCACCCCAAAACAAAACAAAACAGAGCAGGAATCTCAATGAACTCCCAACAGCACTCTCTGGAACCTAATAAATTCCAACAGGGGGCAACAAAAGACGTAACAGCAGAAATGGAAAAACCCTGTCCAACGAGACCCAGCCTGGAGAGCAATCCATCTACCGCAGATCTTTGCGGAATCCCCAGGTGCAGTGTGCTATGCTGTCTGGGTAGCGTTGCCTGGGAACAAGGGAGGGGTAGAGGAGTGGGGCATATGTGCGGGGGAGGGGGTTTACAACAACACAGCCTTGATGAGTTGGCAGCTGACAGCGAGATGGACAGGGAGGATGGTGGGCGACAGAGAGGGGGTTCACATCTGTATCAGTCGCAGGGTAGTCAGCGACCTGTCAGGTCATCAGATCCTACACAAACACACAAGCTGCGCCGCAAGGTGTGTGTGTGTGTGTGTGTGTGTTGGGGCAATGGGAGGCCCCTGTGTGTTCGTGGGTCTGGGAGAGGGGTTGAAAGAGTCACCAGGTGACAAAGCATCTGAGAGGAGGCCTCTGAGGAACCCGCACACAAAGAACTGACGTTAAGTCAAAATGGCATCCTCAGTTGCCACTAGATATTGAAAGAGAAAGTGGCCTCTGAAACTCTCAACCTTTGGAAAATATGCATCCAAATCATTTCCAATTTTACTCAGGCACGTTAGGGAGACGGATAACGATGGGGGAACTTTACTAGTTTGAAGTTTTGGGTGGTCTCAAGGTTGGATATTTATTTCCACAGACGTATAAATACTTAGCTTTTACATCAACTTTACAGCAGGGAGGGGTGGCTCTAACTGCGTCACTGCAGAACTTCGAAACTGTTAATTTGACTGCTGACGCAGCCTCCTTCAGAAAATAGGAAACAAACTGCTGAGCTATTCAATTTGTTCAATAAGTCCATCCTACTGTCAAACTAAACAACAACACTGCTGAATGTATCAATCATTTGCATATGGCGGTGAATGTGGAGCGGAGTTGCCGTCCACAGGGGAAGCCAAACATCTCCTGATGAACATACGCTGGATCAAAGAGATGTTCCAGGATATCAAGGACTGTCACTGACGTCCCGACACTCATTAAAGCCACCTCGGGGACACTCAACTCATCCTCTACAGAAAGACCAGCTCAAACGTTATATGGAAGTTCCAAATATCAGGGTACACTGTGACAATGATGACTATTTAACTATCACTACCACAGTAGCATCTAACTACTACTTCAGTATGACCAATCTTCTGAATCACAGCGATCTACCGACCGCTGTTCCCTGACTGGAACAAACCTGGTTTCACAATGCTGGGTTTGTTGACTCTGATCTGATGCCATCAACGTGTGTGATGAAAAATCAACCTGAAGCCCCCTCCACACACACACACACACACACACACACACACACACACACACGGGTTGTACGCCGCTGTATCACCATGGCAACAGGGTGGCCATTCCTCTACACCTGCCCTGCAACTGCTGGAGAGCTGTAAGGAGGAGGAGGAAAACGTGTTTTTCTCTCTCGCTGCCTACTTAATAGGATACTGTTATACAGGCAGGGGGCCCTAACAGCAGGTGAGAAGTATATCTCGATGACACACCACCATATGTAGACCTGGACCTTCAGAGAGAAGATTTGCTGTAAGATGTGGCCTTTCTGAGCAGGGGAGGAGTGCTGTCAGTTAAGTAGGAAGAGAGAAGGGTGGAGGAACGGATGGTTGGAGGGTTAGTGGGATGGTCATAGGGTTAGTGGGTTAGAGGGATGGTTAGGGGGATGGTCATAGGGTTAGTGGGTTAGAGGGATGGTTAGGGGGATGGTCATAGGGTTAGTGGGTTAGGGGGATGGTCATAGGGTTAGTGGGTTAGAGGGATGGTTAGGGGGATGGTCATAGGGTTAGTGGGTTAGAGGGATGGTCATAGGGTTAGTGGGTTAGAGGGATGGTCATAGGGTTAGTGGGTTAGAGGGACGGTTAGAGGGATGGTCATAGGGTTAGTGGGTTAGAGGGACGGTTAGAGGGATGGTCATAGGGTTAGAGGGATGGTCATAGGGTTAGTGGGTTAGAGGGATGGTCATAGGGTTAGTGGGTTAGAGGGATGGTCATAGGGTTAGTGGGTTAGAGGGATGGTTAGAGGGATGGTCATAGGGTTAGTGGGTTAGAGGGATGGTCATAGGGTTAGTGGGTTAGAGGGATGGTCATAGGGTTAGTGGGTTAGAGGGATGGTCATAGGGTTAGTGGGTTAGAGGGATGGTCATAGGGTTAGTGGGTTAGAGGGACGGTTCGGAGGCTTCATATCATCAGTCTCCTCCTACCATTCCGTGGACATCATCTGGAACAGATGTTGATCCCCAGCGACCCCAACCCTGCCCAATTCCCCAACCGCCCACCCCCTCCGCCCCTTTCCAGAGGGCTCAGGTCTGGATGACGAAGAATGTCACATGCTGTTGGTGCGGAGGGACGTCTCCAGCTCTACATTCCCCTCTACAGGGGGCCCTGCCAGTCTGGAAGAAGAGGAGGGGTGGTGATAGTTAAGAGATAGGAAGGCTGTAGGAGGGGGGAGGGGCTGATGGTTAAGGGACAGGAAGTGGAGGAGTAGAGAGAGGGAGGTGAGGGGAAGAGTGAAAAGTGAGAAAGTGGAAAGTTACAGAGGTGGAGGAGATTGGGTAAGATGGAAGGCAGATAAGAGATTGGCACAAAAGTGGTTGCACTGTGGAGAGGTAGAGAGAGGGGGAAGGTGAAGAGGTGGAGAGAGAGAAAGTGGAGAGAGGAAATGTGGAGAGGTAGAGGGGGAGATGGAGAATGGGGAGGGTTGCTTGTATAATCATATATCTCTCTCTCACACACACACACACACACACACACAGGGCCTTTGTAATGGAAATGGGAAAACTCTCACACACACCACAAGGCCTTTGTAATGGAAAAAAAATCCTCAACAATGTCCGAGACTTTTGATATACATCAGCCATTGTAGTAGAGAGGAAATTAAATATTGCTTTAGAATAAGCTGCAGCCAAAACCAAGGCTGATTGAGCTGCTGTTTATTCTAGATTGAGGTGAGGAATATAAATTGTGGAGAATTGATGAGGGAGATGAATTACTGAGGAGAGGCAAAGCTCATTACTGACACCGATTTCCAAACACGTGCACATTTACCCTCTCCCCCGCACCCTCCCCCCCCCCCCCTCTCTCCCTCTCTCTCTCTCTCTCTCTCTCTCTCTCTCTCTCTCATGCACGCAGCAGAGTTGTGAGTTCTCAACATTGTCAGGTCAACAATATGGTGTTTCATAAAGATAGCCTCCCATGAATCTTATCACAGGCAGTCACTCTCGCAGACAGTCAGGGAGGTGTGCAGAATGAGGAACACAAGAGATTGAGAGAAAACAATACCATCTGTGATGGGGTCTGTCCGTGCCTCCCAGCGCCCTTACTCACCCCTCATCTCCTACAGTCCTTATCACCACATTTTTCTGAAGGGTCATTGATTTTGTACACCAACACTGGCAGTGAGCCAAATACCTGCCTCGTCTGACAACAGACTTCAGTCTTGTTTTGTTTTTCCATTAAGTGTTTTTTTCTGCTAGTGTCTGTGTGTCAGAAGTGTTGATAGTAAAACAAAAGGCCCATGGCAGGTGATCAACTTCATCTGTACACTATGTGTACAAGGGCTGCATAAAACTGTTTGATTTCATTTCACCAAATTATAATATGAATATTTGTTTTGATTGTTATTCAGCACTGGACATTATCTCTAGGCTAAAGGAGTTTCAATACTAGAGAGCTTATAGTTGTGTAGAAGCTGTGCATAGCAAATGAACAAAAACGAAACAAAGTGATAAACGAATCCATCGAAAAACGAGTGTGACTGAACCAATAAACAAAGCAGACAATGGTGAATATCCAAGGACTCCTGCTTTGCTCTTAAACCTATGCTGCATGTCTGCATTCCATGTCCATTGGAAAATCCACATCAGACTTCATTCACGTTCCTTTGATAGCAACTTTACATCAGGGCTTCGAGCGTGTTTGATTGAGTCAGGAGATTTTCACAAGATATTGAATTGCTCCAAAGCCAAGTGTGCTCAAAGGCATTTCTCTGTTCAAGAACTGTTTTGATATGTTCCTACTTAGGCATTTCCTTGTGATGTTCACTGGACTGAAGATCACCAGACCCCTGAATGACCTAATATTCTTCAAAACCAACTATTTAACTGAACTCATGTTTGAATTATAGGCTTTGTCTGCAGTGTAAAAAGCTGTACTAGGAGCAGTCTGGCCTGGGGAAACTAGATTCGAGTTTCTAGATTCTGTACTTATCTTTCGTCGCTCACTATGAACTGAAGAACAAAGGGATAGTCCTTGTAATCTGAAAGATGTTGGTTAAAAATCAATAGCGTGGGGTGTTACTGTTATCCAATTGTCAAAACTGGAACAAAGGACATTTCCAATGACGGTGCATAACACACACAGCACACGTTCACACACTCGACATGCTCTCAAACACACTGCATGCTCACAAACACAAAGACAGAACACACAAACACAAGCACTTTCTAAAAAAAAAAACGACACACCATAGTAATACAAACCATTCAATATCCAAGGAAAGGGCACAGAACGTGTGTGTGTGTGTGTGTGTGTGTGTGTGTGTGTGTGTGTGTGTGTGTGTGTGTGTGTGTGTGTGTGTGTGTGTGTGTGTGTGTGTGTGTGTGTGTGTGTGTGTGTGTGTGTGTGTGTGTGTGTGTGTGTGTGTGTGTGTGGAATCAGGTGGCTGAGCGGTTAGGGAATTGGGCTAGCAATCTGAAGGTTGCCGGTTCGATTCCTGGCTGTATCAAATTACTTTGTGTCCTTGGGCAAGGCACTTAACCCTACTTGCCTCGGGGGGAATGTCCCTGTACTTACTGTAAGTCGCTCTGGATAAGAGTGTCTGCTAAATGACTAAATGTAATGTAAATGTAAATGTGTGTGTACGGTGAACTTCACACTTTTTCGCGCATGGGGAAGTAGACCAGAGGGCCACAACAGCTTATGTAACATCGCTCCCTATGGTAGGTTGTCCGGGGGATGGGTTGGACTCGGTAAAGATTGATTCTCTCTGTAATGACACTGTTTAGGTTTGAACGTGATAAAGATGGTCGTGCTGAGCGGGTTGCAGAGACGGTCTCGTGCGGAGAGAGGAGCCGTCGGCTCTGATAACAAGGTGGAGGATAAACGAACGACAGCACACAGCCTTCCCAGCGCTCTGTGTGTGTGTGTGTGTGTGTGTTTGTGTGTACCTCTGTGTAAGTATGTTTGAGTGAGTGTGTGTTCTGAGTTGTCTCCCATCTCTATTATAATTCACAGTGTCCCTGTTAATTACAACCCAGGTAAGAAGACTGAAAGGGAGTAGGGAGGAAGGAGAGAAGCAGAGAGAAAACAGAGAAATGAAACTGAAAGAGGAATACAGATCTCCTTGACTCCAACACTTAAAGGAGTACATTAAGGTTAATCGGCACTGCAAATCAAAAGAGGAATTGAACATGGTCATTAACACATTTCCTGAGGCGCAGTAGGGGACCTCTGTGGCTTTCCAAAGGGGGATGGTGCAGCTCTGACACGGAGGAGCGAGAACATATTCTAGTAGGAAAGAAAAACAGAGGGGAAGGAGATCCACACAACAAGAAGTAGAGAGCGACAGATGAGTAATTGCCTGAGCTTTCAAAGGCCAAATTACTCCTGGCACGTTGGGGGACGGGGGGGCGATGCACGGTTCTCTCTGCTGAGGAACACAGGGCTCACCGAGACTGGGCCCCTCGCAGCCCCTTCCCTCTCCCGCGCTGCGGCCGTGATGAATGGCTTCAGGTGGGGGAGACCCCAGCGGAGATAAACGGCCTTCAGAGATAAACAACCACAACCGTTTGTCTGCTGCTGAGGCGGATGAAGAGCCTCCGGAAGCTGTGTGTGTGTATGTTGGTGTGTGTGTGTGTGTGTGTACGCGTGTGTGTGTGTCTTGGAAGAAGAAGGAGAGCGAGAGACAGGGACAAGGGAATAAGGAGTTGTTTTTTTTATATCTCAAGAAACATGTATCCCCTCAATATGCTGATTAACCCCCAACAGTACAGCTCCCCCTTTGCCAAGCTTGTGTTGGGAGTTTGTCCTCCTACCTCCAGGAGGAGGTGATGGTGAAAACAGAGAACAGTGACCCAAGAGAACGGTGAGGAAGTCTCTTGTAAAAAATTTCGTCTGTCATCTACCCAGAGGGAACCAGAGGAGGGGAGAACCACATAAGGGTCTTTAGGAGACCGTGAGGAGACTGCTCCAGGAGGCGCAACGGACCGCATGGTCAGGGCATTTACGGAAAACAAACTCCCAAGGCTGAGGAGAGGGATGTGTTGCATGAACAGTAAACCCTGCTAATTAAAGACCACTGTTACCCATGTGACCCATCCGATTTGGATGAGAGGGTCGGCTAAAACCACACAACTATCACACGAGACAAACGTGTTGTAAACTGTAGCCTCAAGCTTCTGCAAAAACCATGCAATCAAGCATTAGTTAATGACTTCAAATGGGACACCATATGGGTGAGTACTTGTTAAGGTAAACACTTAACAGCAGTTTCAACCTCTTAGGACTGTTTGTTAAAAACAAACAAGCAAAAAGCTACTTCGAATCCTTTAAGGTTTCTCAGGCGTTTCTCTATGAAAGTAAAACTCTCTCTAATAAGATGCAAGAAGTGCTTCACATGCTTTCTCATATGTTGTTTAAATTGACACACACACACACTCCATTCATGGGCAGCCCACTCAGACTCCTGGTTGAATTGACAAGCTAATACATTTACATTTAGTCATTTAGCAGACGCTCTTATCCAGAGCGACTTACAGTAAGTACATACAGTAATACAGAGAAATAGCGGGGGAGGGACAATTATTTCTCTCATATGTTGTCTGCTGTGTGTGAGTGTGAATGGGAATGAAAGACAGGAGAGAGAGAGAGAGCTTTTAGTGTTAAACTATGGACTTGTAACTGGAAAAATCACAAACCCTTTCATTTTCATCTCCATGCTTTATACCGAACAATCTTTTCAGCACACTTTTTCTCAGACACAGCACACAGCTCAGAAAACACACACGCCTACACACATGCAGGTACACCTTGACGTGCTGCCCTTGCTCCAAGTGTGTCTGTGTGTACATTTCCGTGTGTGTACATAAGAGCGTGTGCATCTGTGCTTGTCGATGTTTGTGAGTGAGTGTGTGTGTGTTTGTTTGAGTGTACTGCGTTCGTCTGCTGCGAGATGGACCCTCCACCAAGACGTGTACAAAGCGAAGAAGAATCCTAATTTCCTTTCCTGGATCCATGACTACACCAACTGCTCCAGTCAGAACACAACAGCCTGAAAGCATTTGTGATTAATGACGCCCATGCAAAAAAAAACACACAATAATAAATCTTCACCAAGGAACGGCTGAAGGCTACCTAATTTGAGTGGCTGTGAAGAGCTCTCCAAAACCCATAGTCCCAGTCCTATTTTCAGCCTGTAGACCCGAGCTCCTGAAAGACAACTTGAGCTTGAATGACAGCAAGTTGTTCCACACATCCATGAAAAGAGCCATGAATACCCAACGTATGTGACGAGAGCCACAAGTAGGCTGACGTGTGTGTGTGCGAGAGTGTGTGTGTGTGCGAGAGTGTGTTTGTGTTCAGGAGCTTATTTGGTCAGTCACGATGGCTTCGAGAAACAAACGGAAAAAGGACATCATGCCGCTTTGTTAATCGTCAAAACAACCCACGCAGAACGACGGTTCGACAACGCACTCCAGAACACCAAGGGCGCTCCTTTGCAAAGCCTGAGGAGAATATCCAGCCCTATAGGCCGCTGACCATAACCAAACACACCGTTTATCCCACTACAACTACACAACCGACTGTTCTGTCAGTACATGAGTGTTGTGTGTTACAGCAGCATAGGACGAATCACCAGCAGGGTCATTTCAGACAGTGTCAGGGACAGAGCCCTGACGAGGAGGCTGAACATGAGGTCAGTCCTCTGAAGGTTGCAGTAGAACGTGCCCTCACAGTGGAGGTCGAGAGTTGACCGCTCGTTTTCAGCAGGCGGGCGATCTCTGTGTCCTGTCCTCTCGCCCCAAACTCGGTAAACAATCCTCGTTGGCGCGGCAACGTGGATGGCTGACATAAAACCGCTGAGGGACGAGGTTAGGTAGGTGTTCGGCGTGTCGAGTTAATAGTATAGCCACTGTGTTTGCATTTACTGTCCTGTGTATTCATTGTTTTGCTCTGTGCGTTTGTTGGCACTTGAATTTGAACTGCATGTTTCACACTTTTTGGATTTTGCGTTTGTATTTTGTCACAGGGAAAGGTGGTTTCTGCAGGGGGTTGTTCCCCAGTAGGCCTACATGCATTCAGCCAGCGCCGTCTAGAAATCTTCAACTTTGGCGTCCAGCGCCGTAATAAAAGCACACGTCAGGTCGTCCCTCTCGTGGTTAACGTTCCCGGCCTCGTGGCTCATGTTACTGCCTCGTGAAGATGTCAAGGCCGAGCCGTCCTCAGTGTGTATACACGAGCCCTCCAGGGAACGCTGGAATGAGCCTCTCCGAGACCCCCTCGACCCCGACATCCCCTCCCTTCGTCCTCCTCCGCGGCCCCGAAGCGCTCCCGGCAAACCGTGACAACAGGAAGCGGAGGAGAAGTGCTTCCTGTTGACGGAGGGGGCGGGTCTGCGCTGGGAAGGGGAGGAGGGGTGTCAGGGGGAGAGACCACCAGGGTCATGTTACGGCAAACACTGCATAGCTTCCCTATAAATTGAATTAGAGTTGGGAAGGGGGGGGGGGGGGGGTTATGTCTAGAAGCGCATCAGAGCTGGCCTGCTCACTGGGAGCCCACACAGTGCTCTTTGTTAGTCTCCTGGCCGGGCGTTGACTGGTGTGTCTATCACAGGTCCTGGCTGACATATGGGAAAGGCTCCACTCTTAACAGCTCCATCTCCTCATCTTACTTCCACTGCACCTCGGGGTTCTCACAATTACCGTCATCTACAGTCGAAACTTTAAACAGTTTTTGTTCCGCCAGTGTAACCTGGACCTCTCGTCTAGGCGAGGGGGGGTGTGAGGGGCTTGCTTCTGCTGGCCAACCATGACCAAAAAGAAGGTTTTCCTTCTTTTTGAGAAGGTTCCCAGATTCACTAAGCAAAGCCTTTAAGTGGCCTTAAGCATGAACCTGAGGGAGGAGAGACAGACCAGACATTCCAGAGGGGTATTTGGTCCTTGTTGCCCTCTCCTGTAAAACAACCTGTGACCTTTAGAGACATTCAGCTGAGATGAACCTGAAGTGCCTCTCTCTCTCCTTCTGTCTCTCCACTCTCTCTGTACACAAACACTCTCTCTCCAAGCCCTATGTACACAAACATAGGCTCTCTTTCTCCCTCTCTCTGTACACAAACACTCTCTCTCCAATCTCTCCCTCTCTAAACTCACAAACGCTCCACCTCTCTCTATTTACACTCTTAGTGCCCAAACACTCTCTCTTGCCCTCTCTCTCTCCCTCTCGCTCGCTTTCTGCCTCCACACTATTAGTACACAAACACTCGCTCTTGCTCTCTCTGTCTCTCTTTAGTTCCCTCCCTTTCAAACCGTCACGTTCTGCGGTCGGGCCTGCGGAGAGCAGTCCCCTACAGAGTGGCACGCAGACAGGACGTGTGAGCGAAAGAGAGACGGGGTGGGGGGGGGGGGGCGGGGGGTGAGACAGAGAGAGTCAGTCCGTGCCGTCATGCAGTCATGGAGAGAAGGATTGGGATAGAGGTGTGGGTTAACCAAACTACCCCTGCGGTTGCAGAGAGCCAGGCGATGTGTGGTCCAATCAGCTGACCGACAGGCATCGGGACAAACTGCGGAGAGGACTCACGCGGAGCGGTAACACGCTTCAGCTCTCATCCAGAGAGTTTTCACCCGTCGGCGTACACCGTCGGGGTCGTGAGAAACGAAAGTGCCGTGGGGGACATCAGTCCCACTGGTTAGGTGTGATACAAAGAATCAACCAAAGCGAGAATCGTGACACACAGTCCAAGTTTGTCTCTGTCAGTGGTTGAGCTATGTGTGATGTCATCTATTCATCTCGCATGAATAGAGAAAAGATGTTATCCAAAGAGAGATACAGCACAGGAGACACCCTGCGCTCCGCAGTCAAACACTCAACCACCGAGCTACACACCCATCTAGTCCATGTCATCTGATGTAGACTGCAACACCGCAAAAGCCAAAAGGATGGGTAAACTGGCAAGCTGAAATGAACCCAGCGTCGGACGGAGGGGAGAACTGATTTGTTGCATGGGAAGACATCTGTGCTTGCATGCCCAAGATGTCTTAATTCCCCCCGGTGTCTGGTCCGTCGGCGGGCTCCGGCGCTTCCTCAGGATGGAGGTGGCCGGGTCAGCTCAGCCTGGATCCATCTCCCAGTCCTGGATCTGGTTACACAGCGAGCAGGTGTTGCAATGCTCATTAGTCATGATGTCAGAGACACCTTGTGATGGTGCGTGTGACGCTCTGCTCCTCACTGCGACAGAGAGAGAGAAAGAGAAAGAGAGAGAGTGAGAGTGACAGGGAGATAGAGAACGAGAGAGAGTGACAGGAGAGAGAGAGAGAGAGAGAGAGAGAGAGAGAGAGAGAGAGAGAGAGAGAGAGAGAGAGAGAGAGAGAGAGAGAGAGAGAGAGAGAGAGAGAGAGAGAGAGAATGTGTCTGTGGTTTTTATAGTTTATTTCCCCAAGCGTAGCCGACACACCAGATGTGTGTGTGTGTGTGTGTGTGTGTGTGTGGCAGGCCCAGTAGACCCATGTCTCCTTCCCAGCACACTGGTGTGACCTACATAGGGCCTCTAGAGGAGACGTGCCGTGTCATCCTTCAAAACAAACAGTAACACCACAGCTCAGGCAATATCCTTCCATGAGATGACTTATTGATAAGAAACCACACACACAGTCATGTGGGAACTTCAACAACAACCCTTCCAGCTCCCCTGAGAATCAAGGTGTTTGCCATTGGATACGAATTGGTTGGTCCAGCGCGCCAAGCTGTCAGTCTACAAGTGTTGCATAGTAACTACCTGGCTATGTTTCCTGGGTTTTCATTTGAACCAGGTGGTGACATTTTCGGATATGGAACATTAACGTTCATAAATTATTCTGACGCTTGCGACTGCAGCACAAAACACTTTTACGGATGTTTGGCAACAAACAGACGATAAGTGTCTTTGAGATGGAAAGCAAGGGAATTGTAATAATCTATTCACTCACACACCTGCATACAGACAAACATGCATACAAACACCTTTAGAAACATGCACCTTCGTGCCTCTAAAGCTAATTGTCTAAACCCGTTTCTGCTCGCTCTGCTCGTGATGGCAGATGGGAATCTCTCCACGACTGACAAAATAATAATCTAGGCCAGATACCTCCCTACTTCCCAGCCCGCTGAGGTATGGAGAAGAAGCCTTCTCTTTCCTCTTCGTCTCTTTCATTCCATGTCTCTTTCCAACTCTTGCTCCATCCATCCGTCTCTCTCCCTTGCTCTTCTGGACTTTAATTTCACTCTGATTGCCTCCATCCTCGGCAGAGTGAGGGAGGAAGCGACACACTTCAGCGGTAGAAGAGCTGCAACTAGCAGGTGTGCACGATTCAAGAGGCTGCAGGGGAGTTTGGGCGCTGTGCGAGTCCAGATACTGCAGTGTGTGTGCGTATGTATGCGGCTGTGTGGGTGTATGTGGGGGTGTGTGGGTGTGCAAGAGGAAAAAGGCGAAAAGTATAAAAGGTGGTGCAGTCATCAACCCATCCACCCACACAAGTCTTCCAGCTTCTGAGGAAACCATTAACTGCACAATACAGTCTTTCTGACACCGTTGTTAAGTTGTAAGATTCAGAAAACATGAACCTCATAGTAATCATGACCAGAGGATGTGAATTAATAGCAAGAAACTGAATCTCACCGAGTTGATAGAACAGTCCCTCTGAGCTGTGTCAATCCTTATGGACTGTGACAAGTGACTGGGTTGAGGTGAAATGCAGGAACCACAAAAACAACCTTACAGTATATGCAAAGGCAGGAGGAAAGCCTCAAGTCAAACATCAAATCAAAACCATTTCCCAGGACCAGCCCAGCCTATACAGAAGATGTATTGATTAGTAATCAGTCATAATCGATGTGAAACCTCAGAAGAACATTAGCATGTCAGTTCAGGTGGATTAACATTCTGCATGTCATACTTAACACAAAAATCCCTATACCAATCCAACATACCCAC
Source organism: Osmerus mordax (assembly GCF_038355195.1). NCBI lineage: Eukaryota > Metazoa > Chordata > Actinopteri > Osmeriformes > Osmeridae > Osmerus > Osmerus mordax. The sequence goes on along the minus strand of NC_090072.1, from coordinate 5,508,487 downwards.
ATGAATTCTCACTCAGTCACATCCACAGGATATAATGAGCTTTAATTCCCTGACAATTCGGCAAAAGCTAGGACTTCGAGTTCAATACCACACGTGCATCTTGAAAAGAACATAGGCCTATATGCAGGGCCGTGGTAACCTGTTCTAAGTGGGGGTTCAAGCGGGGTGTGGTAACAGGGCTTAGTTTGTAAAATTAGGTGCCGGAGCCCATAATGACCACGGGGGGCCACGACTCGAGCCATGCAATACATTTTGGACGGCCTTTTAATACAAACACGCGTAAATAGGCTACTTTTAATAATTGTTTTCAGGGATGTCCTACTCGCGCACAGTGTTATAGGCTCTGCAGAAGACGAACCTTTTTTAGCTGCCAAATCAAACTGTAAATAAGGAAATCCATCCGACTTACCCTTTTAGACAAGGTGAAATCTTGGATTGTATTTGTCCAGGAGGGCCCAAAGAACAGCCTGCTTGTCGTTGCGCAGCCAAAGTTAACTCCTACTCAAATAGCTATGGGTGGGAGGTTTGGTGAATCTTAAATTGCTTCGCAGTCCAGACAGTGAGAATGATTCCTTCTCCACCTCCTCGTCTGACGAGTTGTCATCCCACTCACCCAGCTCCAACCCATCTTCTCTCTCTCCTGCATCCACAACCGCAGCAGCTCCCCATTACCTTGGCTCCCTGGTTGCTCCTCAGCCGAACTTTGAGGCTTGTTTCTGCTCTGTTTAGGCCTTGGAGATTCAGGCCCTGGAGATTCTGAATGCTTCGTGTCTGCCAAATAAATTGAAATGATTACTCTGTTGTTAGAATTTTGTGATTTTCGGTCTTGACTGACATGGAACGGCGAACTACGAATGATTTCAATTAGCGCTTTCAAACTGCAAATCAAGATCAGCCGTTGCCCGTTGGCTACATGGGTGCATTTACGTCAACAAAGTACACTAACTACAACACAACCGTGTTTTAAACCATACATGGTTTTATTTATTTGTGTATATATTTCAAATCTTAAACATTGGCAAAATTGTAGGCTTAGGCTAAGTGAATTTGGAGGTGCGCGCCGGGGTCCCGGAATGCAAGAGCTATTTACATTTAGTCATTTAGCAGACGCTCTTATCCAGAGCGACTTACAGTAAGTACAGGGACATTCCCCCTGAGGCAAGTAGAGTGAAGTGCCTTGCCCAAGGACACAACGTCATTTGACACGGCCAGGAACCGAACTGGCAACCTTCATATTACTAGCCCGATTCCCTAACCGATCAGCCACATGACTCCCTATCAAAAGCTATCAAACTCAAAGTTCCTGCACAAGTTATCCACTATTAACCACTAACTGAATTCAAAATGTAATTAGAAAACGACCATTACCAACCAAGATGAAATGTTTACTTTTTACATGTGGTGAACGTGCAGGTGGCAGGTGCACCTCGGCCAGCACCCTTACCTCCCACGTCCTTGCATAGGCCTGTATAGACTCATCACGATCACCAGATAGGCCTAGTCAACATCATTAAGAAGGGTGTGAAGGTGAAAAATCTGCTTGCTACAGATAATAATCTTTTCTAACCCTCCTTCCCACAACCACAGCAGGTATTTTTCCAGTCGTGTGGGCCAAGGATTTGAGACCTTTTTATGTCAGGCTTTTCTAAGCGATCAGAGCCAATTAATGAAAGCTGAAAATTCTTCACGATTTGCAGAAAGGGGTGACAGAGATAGGGAGAGAGAGAGAAATAGATGGACTGTTATGGACAAGGTGAGGGTCAGAACACCAAAGGAATGAACAGAAGACATGAAGAAATGTGAATGATAGAATCATAACACTGTGGAGGATGGAGGAAGCCAGGTCGAGCAGTAAATAAATGCAATTGTATAGGCCTACAATTGAAACAAAAAACTGCTAGAAAAAAGCATGGGCCACATCATTTAGAAAAGTGCCATGACCACACAACTTTGTCATATTCATCCTTTAGAAATTGAATGACAATTGGCAAATTGAATGACAAACCATTTGTAGACTGATGAAATATAACCGTTTTGGGCTGCATTTGTGATCTTGTGGTCTAAACACTACTAGTCTAATAACACATTGATTTGTGTGGCCCAGATGACAGAAAGATATGCTTTTTCATTATTCAAGGGAATTGTATTCCAATCAGGACAAATTATTCTGGCTCCTGGAGTTACAACTTCTGACTGTGATCCTTGGCTTTTATTTTGACAATACCACCCATTCAGTAAGATACCACAATTCCACGATTTCTGGTTCCTGCTGGCACAATAATAAATAAGGATTTAAAGCAATGATCATGTGGTGTTTATATATCTGTGTCGTCGTCCCCCTCCACACACAGACACACAAACACACACGAGTGATTGTGAGTTCCAAATGTGTCCACAATCAATACTTCTTCCTTTCTTTCCCCAGCAAGTGTTTTCATCTCACCTGCAGAGTCCATTAACATAGAGATAGGTTGAGGACATCTTTATTGCTTAACACACTGCTGCACCCCAGGAGAAGTATCAAGCTGAAGGGCACCCGCCCCCATGTGGATGTAGACTAACGCACATTATATTGCACTGAGAACCTCTCCTGTGTGTTGACTTGAATAGCAGGGGCTAGATTTCTTATTACCAATGCAGGGGCAAATCTGTGAGGCACAGATTATAATGACCCTTAATGATGTTTGGAAGAGTGAAAATACTCATATCAGGTTAAGGTGTATTGTGAAAATTGGCATTTGGAGTTCCCTACAATTTAAAATAACATTGGACTCCACAATAATGTGTTAATTTAGCTTGCATCCAAAGTGATGTACAGGATGGATGCAAACCTGATCTGCAGTAAAGTGTTCTACCACTGAGCTATACCCATCCCCATGCTCTACCACTGAGCTATACCCATCCCCATGCTCTACCACTGAGCTATACCCATCCCCATGTTCTACCACTGAGCTATAACCATCCCCATGCTCTACCACTGAGCTATAACCATCCCCATGCTCTACCACTGAGCTATAAGCATCCCCATGTTCTACCACTGAGCTATAACCATCCCCATGCTCTACCACTGAGCTATACCCATCCCTTAACAGTAAGTTGGAAACATTCCTTTATTGCAATGCTTAGTAGAATCTGGGGACAGACAAATTGACATGTACAAATTGTCAGAATATGTACTGTTGGAATGACGAAAACCACAGTGCATGTGGATTGACTGTTCTTTTCACCGGTCTACATCTAGCAAGCAAGCGCCCTCAATACAGTGGTATTGACATGTAGGTAAGAAGAAAATGAGAAGACAAAGCCAGAGATCCATGGGGAGTTCTTAATCGGATTATCTTTAATCTGCAGAGAATCTTTCTAGTTTATTACCGAAACATTCCCACTTCCCCTGAAGTAAACATGTAAGAAACAGGTGGCAGGATTTAAAGCGAATAAAATGAATAAAAGCCGACACATAACATTAGTGCCAATTCATAAAACTTTCTCGTTTATTTACAAATTCATGACATTTTGTGATGTGATTCAAAGAATCCTGTAAAAGATTGTCATAAAAACACTGTCTGTTCAGTTGGTAAATCTCCAAAAAGTTGCATTGCACAAGATGTAGCAGAGACAAAACACGTGCATGCAATATTTTTACATTCAATGTAACCAAAATAGATTTGATTACAAAATATAGTATTCGATATAAACATCTGAATAATCCTATTTAACAAGCAGATTCATCTCATCTCGAAAATCTACAATTTAAATATTTTTCTCCTTTAGAGTGGTTTTACTAAAATAGCAGAACAATGCTGCTGGTCATATGGCTAGCAAAAATATAAATATTTTTTTTGTTACTCTACCATTGTATTTTTCACTTTCAAATACAAGTGTAGTATAGATCTACATTAGAGCTTAACAGATGTGAATGTTTGGCTTGAACGTTTTGGAGGACAGAAAAGTGTTTCTCTTTTCAGCAGAAGCAACTTGGGTTATCTTCTGAAATGCTCTGCAAACGTAGCATAGCAGCCTTTTCGCATTTCAAGTCAATGACAGGACAATAACAGTAGGAAGTGAGCCAGAAACAAGATGTCAAGTGACAAGTGACAAGTTTGAAGAAGAGTTCTTTCCAGATAAATCGGTGGTGTCTCCAGGAGGGGACAGAATTATGAGGGGGATTGTTCATATTCAACAATTGTCGATGGGTTTGCACCGCCCTAACAAATCCACACCGCTCAACTACAAGGGTGATTAGCTGTAAGACACCAGACAGGTAGTGATGGAGGAGAAAGAGTGTTTGTAATCTCTCCTCCTTCAGCAGAAAGGTGCACACCCACAGCAGCTGATGGCTCCACCTAAAATGGCGCCCAGGAGTCGACACGAGTGGCAGGAAACAGTTGGATGAACAGAAGATGTGAGTTACACTGACGGAAGGCTAATCAGGATCTTCAGAGAGAACACTCAAGAGACTGAAATTGTGGAGGATTGAATGTTTGCTGCTCAACATCCATCTTTTGTATCGGGATGGGACGTAATCTAGTCAAACGAGGGAGAAAAGACGAGGAAACGTTGATTGGTTTCAAAGTGATGAATGGCCAATGTCAGGAAACTAATAAACTGACTGATGAGCTCCTGAATGCTCAATGTTAAAACACTCTCCAGCTAAAGTACTTTGGCGCCCCCTATCATACTTTTTAGATAGGTACAGTACTGTCTCAGTAAGATGTCATTCTTGAAATTCCCCCCAAAAAGGGCCAAATACTATACCTATTACATATAATTTAACTAAACATTTGAAATACTGGCACAGCACTTCTACTGATGCCAACTCTTGGCAATAAACACGTGCATTCCTCACAACAATGGGCATTGTTTTCTATCTAAATTTCAGCTCTGCACTGAAGAAATTCCCTGATTTGGTCCATTTCCATCAGTAAAGTTATTGCTAAAGATGTCATTGTCCCTCCTTCAAAATAGACATATATGGACACTGGCAAACAGTGAGAATTCATGATGATAACTCAAAGTAACAAAACCGTTAAACATTTGCATACTGTTCAAGCAATGACTCGACCTACTTTGACATCACATTCACATACATTCAGTGAGAGTCAACCAATCTAGTTTCAACCTACACTTCACTTGTGGTCAATAGCTATTTTTACAAGTTCTAGTTCATATGTTCTTAAGCAAGAAAAGAGCTGTCATCTTTCCCTGACATGGGTTGTGTTAAAACTGAAGATCTTACATGTGAAGCACAACTACAAATGATCCATTTACCCTGCAACACTGAGTGCGACAGACTCCAACTCATTAACCAAATAAATAACAAATCCTCTATAGCAAGTCTGCCCTAAACGAGACAAAACGTCCTATCCAGTGAGATCAGTGGGCAGACAAGCAGAAGTTCTCTGTGACCGCGAGAGCACACTGGGAACACGGGTCTCACCGAGTTCAGCTCGACGCGCGCACGAGCGCCGAACGCGACGGAGACGAACACGTTCGCGGCGTCCGTACGGCGTCGCGTAGCAGCATGCGAGAGTAGTGGTTGCGGCGCGTCCTCCCCACACGCGTGTGGACCTGCACCTGAGCGTTAGGGATTCACATTGGCAGCGCGCCCCTTTCTTTCGCCTTTCACATTTCCCCTCCAAAAGCTCTCGTCAAAAGGCAGCTAAAGCGAAAAGGAGTATTGCGGAATGGAGATCTGTAGGTCATGGATTTGATATAGCACCCTCTGCCTTGTGTGTCAAATGCACTTTCTTGCAAGAACGTACACTGCTCAGGGCATAACATGAACGGAACGCATGGCGCAGTGAACAGGTAACAGTAATGTTGGATTTGTGATTACAGGCCACTATCTGCATATTATTTGGAACAGTTCAAAGGAATGAGAAACTCTTGACGGTAGCTTAAGAACGTAGTCGAGTAATGTGACATAAGCAACCACTTGGCATTGCAGGTAGGTGAGCAAGGCTGTGAGGCCAGCTTGCGGAACCGACTGAAAAAGATGAGAATTGTGCTGCCTGGGAGGAGAAATGATCCAGAGGTAAAAGAATAAACATCGATATGTACAGTGTATGCATGCCCACTATAAGGCCTAGAAACCTCCACCTAACTGCACCAGAAAACACCATGAGTATAGAAACATGCAGATGGATATAAATAACTTGTTGTTTCAGCATTAAACACATTTCTATAAAACACAGACTTATTTGACTATGGGTTTACACTAACACCTTGGCCTGATAATATAACCCCCTGTTGAGCACTAAGACCACACGTTGACTTACTAAGAGGTCAATGTGACCTGAACATGGGACATGGCCACCTGATACACCTACACAGCAGCAGTCAGCTAGAACTCACGCAGTCCTGACTGTCCATAGCTAACCTGACAACACAAACCCCAGAGGACGCCCCCTATTCCTAATCCCATTTGGACCGCCCCTCCATTCAGGCCAGGTGAATGTGGTGGAACCTTCCATTGCATGTAAAGGACTTGTCACGTCATTTCAAGTTTGGCTCAGGAGCAGGGGGAGCCCGAGGAGGCCGACAGGGTGCAGACAGGGGTGGGGAGGCCGTAGAAGAGGGGGTCGGTCATCGGGAAGAGGAGGAGGAGGAAGAAGAGGACGCCTAAGACGTAGCAGCTGAGCACGGTGAGGCGGTGTTGGTGCTCCAGGGCCGTGCCCAAGGCGGGGAAGCCCATGTAGTTACAGAAGGAGTGACACAGCACGGGGCCCACCAGGTGACCTGAGGACACAGGAGGATGGGTGTTTAGCACCGCACACTGGGGGACAACACAAAACAGGACTGGGTCCTACGCAGAGGGACAGCTAGTTAGCATAGCACACTGGGGGACAACACGAAACAGAACTAGTTCCTACGCAGAGGGACAGCTAGTTAGCATAGCACACTGGGGGACAACACGAAACAGAACTAGGTCCTACGCAGAGGGACAGCTAGTTAGCATAGCACACTGAAGGACAACACGAAACAGAACTAGGTCCTACGCAGAGGGACAGCTAGTTAGCATAGCACACTGGAGGACAACACAAAACACGGAAGGGAGACACCCTGACCTGTTCTGATGAAGATGAAGGCGGTATAGGCTCCGAAGACGGCCGTGTAGGAGAACTGGAACGCTGCAATGTCAAACACAAAGTCAGTCGGCAGTCCTTCAGACGGCTCTCAGCTGTGAGACACCAAGGGCTGAGACCTAAATGCCCAGACGGCGTACACAGACGACGTAGACGTTAAGACGGTTACTTCCGTACCAGCAGACAGAAAGATCCCAGACACGGTTCCTTGCCTGAAGCGTAGCAGCTCTATCACGTGATGAAAGTGGGCTGCAAAACAAAACACAACAAACATCAACACACTGACATACCCGAAGCGCAAACAACTCCATCTGAAGGAGGAAATCCGTTTTGCAACTTTTCATTTGAGCCTCAGCTGCACTGTGCTGGATTAGGACGGACAGACTCACCCACTCCGAAGAAGAGTGGGCAGGTGAAGATGGCGGTGGAGGGGCCGGCGCAGGGCACCAGCATGGGCAGCATGCAGGCTCGGAACACCAGCTCCTCCGTGAGAGGAGCCACCACCTGGTTCCTCAGCCAGCGCATGTCACTCAGACACAGGGCCCAGAAACAAGGGTCTGTAGGGGAGCAGGGAGGAGAGCCGGGGAGAGGGAGGCGGGCAGGAGGAGGAAGGAAGGAAGAAGAGCAGGAGAAGAGCCCGAGGGAGGAGAGCAGGAAGAGGAAGGGAGAGAGAAAGAGAGAAGAAACGGAGAAACCAGATGGGGCTTATTAGTACACGTGTGTGTTTGTACACGTGTGTGTGTCTGTGTGTGTGTGTGTGTGTGTGTGTGTGTGTGTGTGTGTGTGTGTGTGTGTGTGTGTGTTTATATGTGTACAGTTACCCAAGACCACTCGTATCCCATCCATGAAGCCCCAGGGACAGTCCATAACCAGCTGGATAAGAGGCCCAAGAAACAGCACCTAGCGACACAAACAACAATACTGTTCTCAGGATGTACATATTGTAGCTGTGAAAAGAGTTCATGGCAACAATCCATCTATATCTCCAGCACCTCATGTCACACGTATTTATTATGCTGTACAGTATATCAATCTACTATATTAACCTATCTATCTGAGTACTACTGTGGTGTGTGTGTTACCATGGTGAGCAGAAGAGGCAGCACGATGGCAGGGAGAAGACCCTCAAAGCGGACCCCCATCAGGGCCAGTAATGATGGGGCAGGCTGGAGAGGGAGGGACACATTTCAGTCATGTTCATGTTTACCTTGGCATTATGTCAGAGATTTCTATTTATATCAAAACGTTCAGAGCTTCTTATATACAACTGTATATAGAAATAGGCTCCCATCGTTGATGCCCTATAGCACAGATCAGTAGACAGGCTGAGAACATCACGTCTACATGGCAAACAGGAAGTGATCGCGCAATGAGTGCATAGTCTATCTGGAGATGAGAACCGAAACTCTGCAGTGGCACAATGTTCCGTTCATGATGTCACTGGCACTCATACTCACACTGATGCCCGTGTATTCCTTCCATGCCCATACAAAGACTGGCGACAGAGCGGATACGATCAGGACACTTGTGAAGCGCCGTTTTATCACGGCCGGGTGGTCCCTGCACGAGCACACACAGACACAGTTGCACGTGATGGATCACAGGCACACGTGTCAGTGTGGAAATTTGTAAACAAACCCCCCTTTACTGGGGATATCGATGAAATACGGCTAGTTAGGTTAGTTTGGTTAACCTAGCAATGCAATGCATTTAGTTAGCCAACTAATATATCTTAATGTCGTTCTGGTAACCTGAGCCAGTAAGTGCTAGAGCATGCCGCTTCCGTATTAGCTAGGCAAGCTAGAAAGCTTAAAATAGCCTGCTAAGCCAAGAAAGGGTAAGAATGGCCAAGAAAGTATGGTTTAAAAGGCTTACCTTGGCAGGTCACTTCTCCATACGTATAAACTCCCAACATAGGAGCAGGCGAGCAGCAAACAGGACAGAATTGATACCCAGCACAATCCGTCAGGAGGCACAAACTCGCCATTGCTGCTCATCGGCTTGGACACAAGATTTGGCGTTAAATCGTCATCCTCTACCATGGCGGAGGGTCTACACGAAGATATTAGTTAGTGTTGTGTTGAATCTTGGAACTCTTAGTGAAAACTGTTCTTTAAGCAAGCTGTGCAAAATTATTTGACGCTGCCAGTCGCTGTGTTTCGACGTCATTGCGTGGCGTCAGGCGCACACCTACACCTTAAAATGCTACTGGCTGTTTTTGTTGTTGTTGCCAACGCCATTATAATTGTTTGCAAAAGCGTTATTGCTCTAGTGTGGTAAAAATATATAATTTTAGTTATCATGCATAGTTTGTTTATGTATTCATACCATGTGTAGGATACATGTGGGCTACTGATATTATGCTGCTTTTATTGGCCTAATTTAAAATACTTTTAATTTATATAAGCTAGCTACATCTCAATTCTGCATGTCTGTCCACTCCAGTGACAGTTTACTAACAACTACGATACAACTGTTACACACCCTGGTGATGCCTTTGTATGAATAGATAGTATATTGTTGGATATTCATATCCCACTGTTTGGTACCTGATTATCTTTCCTTACAGTAGCCCAGTACTGTACGGAAACAAAGCGTCACGGGCGTGGGCGGGATCATGTAGGCGGAGCCAGTACGTTGTAGGAATCTGAAGGCGGGCTTACGCAAGAATCACGGAATCCTGACCAACCGCGGCGAAGCATTCATGTGGCCAACAGTAGATTAGTGTGACTCCACTGTTTTTTTTTTTTTAGGGAGAGCGCTAGAGAGAAATGGGCGTGACAACGGGGTGTCTGGACCACGACTAGTCTCCTGTAGGAATGAGCATCTCGCAGTCTCCAATGTACCCTATGACAACGGAGAGGCGATGCAGACTGATCGGTCATATGGTTGTTCCCTCAAACTTGCCTTCGCAGGTGGTGTTTTAACAGAACGGAGCCCGATTTTGAGGCCATACGGGGATTGACAACTCAAGGGAATTACAACCTCAGTCGGCAAACATCAGCGGGTATTTATTGATCTGTCTACCTGTCCAATTATTGTCCAAAACTGTTGGTGCTGAACACGCAAGAGAGTGATCTTGGTCTGGCTTGTCTGTGTTTTTATTCTTCGTACATTGCAGTCATGTCAAGAATAGGCTGCAATAAGTCTGTGCGTGTGCTTGCGTTTGTGATGATGTCTTAAATTGTAGTATTTATTTTCTGTGCAGTGGATTCCCTTGTGTAGCCTAGCCTACTCCCCTGCCTCGCACGTTGTGCTGTGGAGGTGAAAAGCTTTAGAAAAACAACTATTATTCAGTAGGCCCTATGTACATTGAAATATGCTGTTATGCTAATTAAGCACATAAACACGCTATAAACACTGCTCTATAAATGCCTGCCATAATAGCATTTTGATCCCATAGTTTTATCGGCATTAAACGGAATTATAAAGCTGTTATTTAAACACGTTATTTATACCAATATGGAATATGTTATTTCTCCATGTGGTATGTTGTAGGCAATCTGACAAGGCCTATATCGACTGCGTCTTCTTGGATAGCGATCAAGCAACCGCCTCTACACTGGCACTGGGAGACGCAATCCGCTGCAATCTGCAAGTTGAAGTCATAGGGCAGAAACAGCCATGATTATGCTGTAAGCAGTCAAGCGATAAGACAAATTTAGCACTATATACAATTGTATCTTGTTGGATGCTGCTTTTCTGTGATAAAAAAAAATGTATTCTGTCATACTAACTGGTTTTATTTGGGGAGGCAGTTGATACCCGTGTTGACGTGGATGATGATGATGAGGGTAGATGGCTCAAACTCCAGCATAGGCCTACTTTGAGCTCAGGATATCAAACGTCAAGTGCTTACTGGCCTATTTGTCAGTTTGGGTATTTTTTAGGGGTCAGAAAATACTAGATTGCGGAACGACAAGAGGTCAATAAGATTTAGTGTTGTCATTTTAAGAGGCAATTCTTAAAAAATGATTTGTGTCAAGATATGTCAGTGGTCTGAACAAACATAAGAAGACGAGAGACTCCTTAACATCGTCTGTCTTGCCCTGCGTTCTCTGTGCTGGGGACTTGCTGTGCTTGTAAAGGGCCATGCTGGGATTACTACTGGGTTCTCTCTGACTATTACCCGCCTACTGGGAACCTGTCTGTTTTGTTTTCATCTATCTCTCTCTCTCTCATGCATGCGCGTGCTCCCGCTCTCTCTCTCTCTCTCTCTCTCCTAGTACATAACACCAAAGAGCAAACAGAGAATAATAATGACAACTACTCTCCTCACAAACCCAAAAAAAACAAATACGAATCTCACTCAGAACTGATAATGAAGAGAATTATTAAAGGGGCTGTCTGCAGTTTCACAGCTTAAGCCTGCACGATGGATGCTTACTCATACAGGCCTCTGGGCATCTGTGACACAAGGGTTACAGGGAGGAAGACAGGAAAGGAGGGATGGAGAGGAAGATGGAGGGAGACGGAAGGCAAGAAAGAGTGATAATAATGAAGCGAGATAAATAATAAAAGAGCAAAGGAAGAGACGCAGGGAAAGAGAAATGAAGATGAGTCAGACTGTTTCTTGGAGTGTGTGTGGTAACGGATCCTGTGAGGTAACAAAGCAGCCCACCTGTGTGTCTTCTATAGTGCCAAAGGGGTCAACCGGTGAGGAGGGGGTGGCACTGACAGGAAGTGGTTCATCCATTTTAAAGTGTTTGTACAGTGTCCTAGGCCTGCATGGCATACATTTTACATTTAGTCATTTAGCAGATGCTCTTATCCAGAGCGACTTACAGTAAGTACAGGGACATTCTCCCCGAGGCAAGTAGGGTGAAGTGTCTTGCCCAAGGACACAACGTCATTTTGCATGGCCGGGAATCAAACCAACAACCTTCTGATTAATAGCCCGACTCCCTCACCGCTCAGCCACCTGACCCCGCATACACAGAACAAGCACGCCTCTTACTGAGACAAATATTGAATAAATAGTATAGTGCAATAGTATAGTGTTATGAAAGAGTTGCCTTCTGAAATCTTCTCAAACCACTTGAAGGTTTTTCATTTGTCCTCTCTCCATCCTCCCTCTGTCCCCTCCATCCTTTCTACATCCTCTCCAATCATTCTCCCTCCATCCTCTCCAATCATCCTCCCTCCACCTCCCCTCCATCGTCTCTCCATCCTCCCTCCATTCTCACTACATCTATCCTCTCTCCATCCATCCTACACCCTCTAAACCAGGCGTTCTCAAACCTTTTGGGGCCAGGGACCCCTTACAGGGGTGAACATTTTCCAAGGACCCCCCCATAATCATAACACCCATTCAGCATGCCCTTTGTGCTCTTAACTGGACACAATATGCTTGTTTTATTGGTGCAAATGGTCCCCATCTGTAGATTATAATATATTTTTTACTTTTTAATGATCCAGCACAATTTTCCAATGTTATAATGTAAATGATTTCACAGACCCCTTGGCTATGGTTCACGGACCCCACTTTGAGAACCACTGCTTTAAACTCTTGCCTTCCACTTAGTCCAACCAGACAGGTACAGCAAGGCCAGACAGGACTGCAGGATACTCACTCCATCACTGTAGCCCGACCACACACACACACACACACAAACACGCACACACATCGTTGTTCACAGACACGCAGGTGGGCTGTGCCATGGGAGCTACGAGGCTCTGTCTGTTCTAATAATAAGGTCACATTCAACCATAGTGGACCTCTCTGTCCAATAAGGGGCTAGAAATAGCCATGTGCAACTTGAAAAGAAAGAAGCTTTTACATATAGAGTCCTGTTTCCAGGTCAGGAACTGGATCTGAAATAGCTCTATCTAGAATCAGAGGGTTCACTTTAGAACAAAAGGTACTATACAGCGCAGTTTCATGAAGATCACAATGGTTGTTTTACAAAAGTTTGTGGGTAGCATTGGCAGGGACAAATATATAGGCAACCAATTGTGTGGTATTGTATAGTGTAGACATACATTTTTAACACTGACCTGATAGAATATAGACTGTAACACATTCATTACTGCTTTCCTTAGTTAAAACATATTCTGATGTAGCATCTTGAGGCTCTGTTGTACTTGCCTGCTTGTTTTGTGTCTAAGAGACTATATTCTATGGAGCTCTGTACAGTATGTGATCAGTGACATTCAGCACAAGATTAAAAAGAGACTCCTAGATAACAATAACACTGACTACTACAGGCAAGTGGGATACAAACAATAATTCAGACATGATGATTTGTCCCAAACTGTAATTGAATGAGCACCTCCAGCCATCTAGTTTATACTCAAGCATCTGAAAACTGGAGTGCAGATTACAAGAAATCCTTAAATGGTTGAAAATGGGGAAAAAAATGATGATCATGTTGTCAGGAACTCATAATTTATTCTGGAGACCATTTCCTGGCGTGTATATTTAGCTCTCTGTTCTTTTGTGGCACTGGATAGAGATGTTGCCTCTCTTTCTTTCTCTCTCCCCCTCACTCTTTCTTTCTTTGTTCCTCTCCTCACCCACACGCTCCACACACACGCTCCACACACACACACACACACACCCTTCCCCTGCAGTAGCAGAAGAGAGAATGGAGAGAGTGGATAGAGGGATAGAAGGATGGAGCGTGGTTCACGTGGAGGGTAGTGGAGGATGATGAATTTTGTTAGTAAAAACAACAGCATTATATATGAAACTGTGGACTTTGTGGTGCTGTCTGATATTGGCCATTTAACCTGTAAAATGCCACTATGATCGCCTTTGCTCTGTAAAATATGTTTTATTCCTGCTAGCCCTACCATGCAGTATATATATATAGAATGTGTGTGTGTGTGTGTGTGTGTGTGTGTGATATATATAATTCATTTCTCTTTGTCTTCCTTTGTCACAGCATCTTTTCTTTGTCTCTCCCTCCTCTCTCTCACCATGTCTCTATCTTTAACCCCCTTCCAATCTCCACCCTTCTTTCTATCTATCTATTGTCCCCTCCCTCCCTTCATCCCCCTCTCCACCCCCAGGATGTGACTGTGGGTTGATTAGAAAGTGCGTGGCCCAGAACAGGCAATCCATCACCCTGCCGAGCCCCTGCACAGGACGCGCATGCGCACACACAGTTACACTCACAGCGTACACCCCAGGCCCCTCGCCCCGCCCCACTCTCTGTCTGCCTCCTCCCAGCCCCTCTCTCCTCTTCCTGGTCAGTCTCTTGTTGCCTGCATGTCGTCTCTGCTGGAGGCTTCTTGTGTCTCCTCTAGGTCCGTCACATATCTGCAATGTCTGCATCGTCTCTCTCTCTCTACACCTCTTCTTTTCCTCCAAGCCCTCTCTTTTTCCTCCCTCTCCCCCTCCCACTCCTCTCCTCCCTCTTCTGTCCTCCCACTCCCACATCCACCCATGCCACTATGTTTTCTATTTCTGTCCCCTCCTCCTCCTCCTCCTCCACTCGTGAGGCCCTCCCTTCCCTGCCTCTCTCCCTCCTCCACTCGTGAGGCCCTCCCTTCCCTGCCTCTCTCCCTCCTCCACTCGTGAGGCCCCCCCTTCCCTGCCTCTCTCCCTCTTCCACTCGTGAGGCCCTCCCTTCCCTGCCTCTCTCCCTCCTCCACTCGTGAGGCCCTCCCTTCCCTGCCTCTCTCCCTCCTCCACTCGCTCCCCAGTGTCCACTCTCCCTCCTCCACCACTCCACATCCAGCCAGAAAAGCAGAGCAGACGTAATGAAATGGCGACTGCCTGCATGAACCGAGAGTCTGGCCACCCATCATGTAGTCATGAGGGGATATTCTCCTCTTTGGGACTCTATTAAAGGGCCCCCATTGCATGAAGTCTAATGTTCACATCATGATCCAATTGCCTGCTGGGAAAGGTAGTTCATATGCTGTTGGTCTGAGTACTCATTTGGAAGAGCTTTGAAGGCAGTCTGGTACAACCCCAAGGTTGTCTGGGGTCTGAGCCATAATGTGTTCACTAGGGAAAGAGGGCTTGGATTTGGGTGTTGTTTCAGATCCTATTATAAATGTTTGTGTTGTTTCCAAAGCTATTACCTTATTCTCCAAAGAAGGAACAAAGCATTTACTCTGGGTCTGTGATGTCATTTCAGTTCTTGCTACAGTGTAGGTGTCCTCGCCCACTCTTTATTAATAATAGGGTTTTGAATTAAACATTGGCAGGAAACCTAGCTTAATCTCTTTGCCAACAGAGACAGGCTTTTTAGAGATTTGTTTTTCCTTGTGTAAAATTGCTCATGTCAAAACATCGACCTGAAAACTCTCTCTATATACAACACACCATTCCTCAAGGATAAATGAACATTTCTTCTACTCTTTCATCATATATTTTATATATCTACAGCTTGTTAAATTAGGTCTTCAAGCGCCCACCTTAAACCCATGTGATATTATGCAATTGCTTTAGATTCTCATAAAATCATATTTTAGTCCAATTTGTTTAATGCCAACGGTTTTAATTTGACGGGCCTTTCCCAGCCGAAAGCCTGAAATGCCACAGCCATAAACCTTTAGTAGAAATGAAAACCAATATTGTTGAACTCGCTTCACCCGGGGTCTGGACACGGCATTCAGGGAAAGGTTGCAGCCCCCCTGGGGTTCGTTAAGAATCTCCGACACGACAGCTTGTCGATTGATGGTTATCTGGTTGTTAACTTTAAAAGCTTTGGTGAAGTGTGCTCCATTGTTTGTTCCTTTCTGGATGCTACAAGACTACCGTCATGTTTGCCAGCAGATGTAAGGCCTCAATCGGTTAACCTAGGAACAATGATCACCGTTAGGTCCATCAGAAACACAGTACTGTTACAAACAGGAGCCATCGATTCAGGCGTCTGTATTTTTGCCTCTGTGAAAACACAGTATGTACTCTTCTACGTACTGAATCTCATGTATACTGTCCTTGTGCTTTGTTGACTGGAACTGCAGAGAAGATGCGAGCGCTTCAGTCACGTAAAGGGGGACGCCAATTATAGCTGAGTAATGGCAACGGTAGACCAACCTGACTGCACACACACTGGTGAGGGGAGCGATTGTGTGGATCACTCCTGGATTTGATTGCTGTTCTATTTTAGGGGGTGCGCAGGTCTAAGGATAGCAGGGAGACACTAATTCAAAGCTCAGCTTGTTGTTGGTTTTATTTTCATGACTCGGCAGCTCGTAGTAACGACGAAGGGAGCATCACAGTCAATATGCTAATCCTATCTCCACGCCTACTGTACTGTTGTCGATCTGACTACAGGGTTGTTTGGTGTTCAGAGGAGAATTTGTGAGTGCATACAGCTGTTAACAATGGACTGTACTTTTTCGATCACTTTGGATTTGGTCCTTGATGCTTTCTCTCCTTCCCTCCATCACTCTCTCTCCCCTCTCTTTCACTCTCTCTTCCCTCTCTTTCTCTCCCTCTCTCTCCCCCCTCCCCCTCCCCCCCCCCCAGCTGTGAGCCCCCGTTGTGGCCGGTGGGCATGGTTTTGGAGGGCAGCTCGGAGGCCCTGTGTCCCCCCCCATCTCTGGAACTGCGACCGTCTTGCAACAAGAGCCAGCCCTCCCCCCCGCTGGGCTCGGCCTCCCAGCCCCATGAAGGCCTCTTCCCGGGGGACAAGGAGCCAGTCAAGTACGGGGAGCTCATCGTCTTAGGGTGAGACTCACTGGGGCTGGCTGGCGCTTAAATGCTTTTTGCATATCCTATGTGTGTGAGAGTGTGTGTGTATGTGTGTGGGGGGGGGGGGGGGGGATTGTGTGTCAGACTGCGCAGCAACAAACCAAGTGCCCTAAAGGAACAATAGCATTAAAGTAGGATCTGAAAATCTAAACCCTTGTGTGTAGAATAAAGCAGACCGGATGATCTACTGCACCTTTAAAAAGCCTTTGTCATGTATTTAAACCACAGACTTGAAACCATTGTCATATATTGCACCATGCCATTTTTGCACCTATGTCATATTTGCACTAAGCACCCTATTTGTATTTGTATTTATATTGTACATTATAGCTATTTTATACTTTACAGCTAGTTTATTTTACATACCTTTCCCCTTAGTATTAGTTAATTAGACTTTGCACCTTGTATAGTATAGTTAGACTTGTTTATTTAAGATGTACTCCTATATGTTGAATGTATGCACCTTCCTGACAAAGTAAATTCCTTGTCTGTGCAAACTTTCATGGCAATTAAAACCCCTCCTGATTCTGATATCCTTTAGCAGGAAGTCCACAACACTCCTTGCCCAAACGACACAGGCTCTAAGACCCTGAAGCTCAGGGATGTAAAGCTATCCTTCAGTTCCAGCAACCCCATGCAAAATTGTTCATTTGACTCCTTAACAAAGATGTCAGTCTGACACTGACCCACCGGGGAACCAGGCAAAAAAAAAAAAAAACTGAACCGCCACGAGAGAGATGAGGAGAGAGACGTCTCAGCGCGTGTAGACGCTGAGACGTGGAGAGAGAATCCCTGTGGTATCTAATTCACTCTTTCCCGTATTGATCTATCCGGAGATGGGTTATGAAAATGGCTTCGCTCTCCATCGATGTGATTAAGAGGGAGAGAGAGAGGGGGAGAGCATATTGCTGCAGACATTTTTATGGCCTCATCCAATCATGACATTTGCAGGAGACAGAAGGAAGCCAGTGATCATATATTGGATATGATCTTCTACTCAGAGCCCAATGTGGCATGGCAATCAAATCCTTTGGTCCAGGCTTAAAAGAGTAATTTAAAACCCAAGGTCTTTATAATAAACACAAATGTCATTAACGAGGCAAAATGCTGTATTCCCCCCTTCCCCCCCCCCCCCCCCGATCATGTGATCAGGCACAATGGTTCTCTGACCAATGGGGATAAAGGTCGCCGAAGAAGTCGCCTGGCGCTCTACAAGAGACCCAAAGCTAACGGGGTCAAACCTGACGTCATCCACAATGTTTCCACCCCTCTGGTGTCAAAGGTCAGTGGTCATATCCAACAGTATCACAACTGGTGGCATTTCTATAGATATACATTTTGAAACAGACAAAAGGTTTCAAGACCCTCACTAAAAATAAGTCGTTATTAAACTGGTATTTATAGTCTTCAACCAAACAAATGCAAAATGTTTCATCTTTTGTGAATTGGGTTGTGTATGTATACGTATTACAATAGATGTAGTAGGCTATTCATTAGTCGTTTTTAAACTGGCTGGATCTGAGCATGCTCTGTTGTGAGTGTGAGGGGTTCTTTGTCACCTGTTTTTTGTGTGTTTCCACAGGCTCTCAGCAACAAAAGTCAGCACAGCATCTCCTACACATTGTCCAGAAGTCACTCTGTCATCGTGGAGTACACACATGACACCAACACAGACATGTTCCAGGTCAGTATCATCCTACACAGGGCACGTCCTGCAACTCCTCGCTCCTGCATAGCGATGGTGTAGAAAGGAAGGAACTCGAGTTGGTCTGGCTGCAGACAGCTTTTTTTCGCAGTTATTTTTCTTATGACCTACCCACACCACAAACACACGCCTCACCTTGGGAACATGGCGGACAGTTTGTCACGCACAACACACACACACACACACATTCATACAAACCAACTCACCTTCCTCCTCTCTCACACAAACACCTACAACACACCCCCCAAGTTGATGTCCCAGCTGCTGAAAAATGTCATTTGTTAGCTGACGCCTCAGAGCTCCCAGTACTGCCAAGTCATGAGACGACTGGGATGGAGAGAGAGACATAGACAGAGAGAGGGAGAGGGAGAGAGAGACAGAGACACAGAGAAAGACAGAGAGGGAGAGACACAGAGAGAGAGAGAGAGAGAGAGAGAGAGACAGACAGACAGACAGACAGACAGACAGTCAGAAGAGAGAGAGAGAGAAATAAAACAAGACAGAGAGAATAAGACAGAGTGGGGGAGAGATTGGGAGTCAGGTAGAGCAGACAGTCTATTCCAGCTATCTATCTCTCATCCCTTTGATGAATGTAAGGCCCAACTACTGCAGACAGAAGACATGATGGAGGTTCTGTGCTGCGGTCCCTGTCTGTCTGTTTTCCTGCCTGTCTGTCTATTTTCCTGTCTGTCTGTTTATTTTCCTGTCTGTCTGTCTATTTTCCTGTCTGTCTATTTTCCTGTCTGTCTGTCTGTCTATTTTCCTGTCTGTCTGTCTGTCTGCTCTCCAACTCAACTGGCTGTCATGTCAATTCATCTATTTGGGTGCAAATAGTCCATCCCTTTTCACAAAGACAAATGTGGCAGGTGCTGGCATTGACCCTCAAGCAGGTCATGGTAATTTTTCATTTTCTGTAACAGAAAGTAATTGAAAAGACATGTTCATTTGAATGTTGGCACCCCTTAAATCAACTAGCATAGACAATCCCCTTGAAAGATGTAAAACCTTTTCACCCATCTCACAGGCAGGTAATGGATGGGAACAATAGCTGGTTGACTCCATCCTCAATCATCTACTATGGACATCAGCATTTCAATTGTTCTAGCCAAGGTAGCTAACAGTTTGGCTGAAGGCAAACGCACGTCTGTCGATTCTCTGCATACTTAGCACACAACCGCAACAACAACAAAAACATGTTTACAAACAGGGCAAATCAATATTAAACTTACCCAAGTACAACACAGAACGTTTCACGGCTAAGTTGTTGGTGTGAATCCAATATATTGTTTTCTGATGCTTTCGTTTGGTATAGGCACTTTCTTCGAGTTCATCTTCGATTAAGTTCAATTCGAGTAATTTCATTTCCATCATGCAACGAGTCTAGTAGATATTGATGGTTGAGGGTCTTACCAGCAGCCAGGTTTGTTAACAACAGTGGTTTAAAATAATTAGTTTGATTAGCATCTGCCATAGTAGCAAGCGTACAGTAGGACTAAACAAACATACCATGCTGCTTTGTTTATGGGTGGTAGTGACCGAAACTAACGAGGGCCAAAATAGATAAACACACACGCCCCCAAAACCAGACAAAAACATGCCTTAACAAGCATACGTTCCTGACAAATTGAGTGCTCAGTGATTAAAAAAAGAATAATAATTATATTGAGTTAAACTTTAACTTTCGTAACATGAAAACAAGGAAGGTGTTTTATTTGCGTCCGAGTGCAGTTTGAATATTAACAAACTTGCGGACCTTTTAACCAGGTCCTGTCTCAAATGACTTCCATCTCGACTCCACTTTACGCTGCTCTACTCTGTTATCCTCTACTGACACCCCCTCCCTTGCTCCCCACAGATCGGGCGCTCCACGGAGAGCATGATAGACTTTGTGGTGACGGATACAGCAGGCAGCAGCGGGGGCGGTGGGGGGCAAGGCCAGGGGGCGGCCGGAGAGGGGGGAGGAGGAGGAGGAGGACAGTCAGCCCAGAGTACCATCTCCCGCTATGCTTGCCGCATCATGTGTGAGCGCAGCGCCCCCTACACAGCACGCATCTACGCTGCCGGCTTCGACTCCTCCAAGAATATCTTCCTGGGGGTGAGTATAGAGCGCACGTGTGTGTCGGGTGGGGGGGTCTTTAGGGTGGAAGTGTGTGTGTGTGTGTGTGTGTGTGTGTGTGTGTATGTGTGCGTAGGTGCATGCACGTGTTTGTGGCAGTGAACAGCTTCCGGAGTGAGGGAGTGATCAGTTGCCCTGACAACTGGGGCAGTGACAACCCTGGGGCCAAGACACCCAGGCGATGATGTAATATCTGTGATGAACGTCACAACGTGTGACATGACATACTGTGTGTGTATGTGTGTGTGTGTGTGTGTGCGTGTGTGTGTGTTTGGGAGTGTTACCAGTTGACGAGGGGGGACTGCATGGTGATTGTATAAGCATGAATCATGCTCCTGGAATTGCTTGTACTGCAGTTTGAAGATAGGAGTAGTTAAGATCTGTGGACGTATAGTGACAGTTACACATGTACATTACATTTGACAGTATTATTCATTTAGCAATCGACCTGATCCAAATATACTCATAGTGCAAACACTGTAAAACGTCCAGCAGAAAATCAAAGACCAGCGGCGCATATAGTTTTATCAGTATTCAGTGGTCATAAATGTCAATATTTATAAGGCACAGTGCAAAACCACATTTCAGCTACCAGGCACGGCAAAACAACAATATCTCAACTGCATATGAAACGGAAATACATGGTGATGTTGCAGAGCTGCATACTCAGTCTCTGCGAGGTGAGCTGAGTTTTAAACACCTCAACAGTCACCCCCAATCTCTGTACCTCCTCCACCCCCCACCCCCCCCCACCCCCCGGGGAACCACACACTCATCTGCTCGAGTGTTTGTCCTCGTCTCTGGGAACTGGCTAGGTAACCGGCTGGAACGTTGCCCAGGCCCAGAGCAGACCAGACACCAAGACTCTCTTTGTTTAGAGAGATAAGACTATCAGCGGTCATTATCAAAAGTCACACGTCAGGGACTGCTGCTAGACTCTGCTTGGTCAGAGGCTCCAGAGGCCAGCGAGCTGTTTGGAAATGGATTAGAAACACAACAGAGACACACACATGCAGCCAGACCGCACAGACGCCGGAGGGGAAAAGGGAATTGTGGATTCAAGCTGTGGCAGCCTGTCGTCTGTGTTTGGTCGTGTACATGCGTCACGTGTGCGTGACGGTGTGTAGACGATGTGCGTGTCGCGGGCGGCGCGCCTTTGCGTGCGTGCGCGTTTTGTCAATTCTCCGAGCCGCCCGACGCTTTGTAAAGGAAAGACTGTACGAAGTGAGCAGTGCACAATGGAGCAGGCTGGCGTCTGTTTGCTCACCCATTGACACGTGAAGTAAGCTTTTGATACATGCTGGCATGCAGGCTCTCCTTCATCCCTAACCCCCCTCCCACACACACACACGTCACCCTCCATTTCCACAACCTGGAGGGTTACGCTGGCAGGGGGGGGGGGGGCGAGGCAGGAGTCCAGAGACTCTCCTCATCGATGTGAGTCAGGGACTCCAGGTCAAGGACAGACACAGTGTTCCAGACCTGCTAGTTCCCCTCACCTCCCTCTCCCCACGGCTCCTGATTAAAACGGTCACGGTGGCCATATTGTATTAGATCACAGGACTTTCATTTGTAATGATTTTTTAGGGTGGTGGTAGGGAGCTTGGCTGGCGGTGAGAGCTAATGCCAGCTGTGACCAAGGAGAAAATACGACTGTAGTGCTCTGAAACACGCAAGTCTGGAGGCTCATGACACTTCGTAAGGAAAGATGTCCCTCATGCATTATACATGACCCCAGGGAGAGGGGATGACACAAGCGGGGCACAGTGAGTCATACACACAGATAACGTCATGTCCCATGCAAGGCACCGAGGCCTGTGTCAACCTAGCAAGCCTCCCCATCCAGCTAAAAATACTGAGAGAGAGACAGAGAGAGGGGGGGGGGGGGAGAATGACCCAGCGAGAGAGGGAGAAAGAGAGAGAATGGCAGGAAAAGAGCGAGAGAGGACAGTAGGAGGAGGAGGACGATGACAGATCCTAGCTGCTGAGCTGTTGTCAGAGCGACGCCGGAGTGAATAACCTCAGCAGGGCTCCGGTGAACTGGCACACACAGAATGTCCTTGGCAGATCGCAGAGGCAGGCTGTGCAGCCCACTGTTGTTGTGGAGGTGTGCGGAAAGCACAAGAACAACGAGAGATCGTTTTCCAAACGTTAGGTGTAGCGCGGGCTTATACAACGTTGTGGTTGTTGCCGATCGTGACCGCTTAGAAGTCCACAGGTACATTCTGGGAATGTTGCATCGAAACTGCGCCTCAAGAGGGGCTTACACACTGCGTGTGAGAGTGTGTGTGTGATTCTGTGTGTGTGAGCATCTCAATGCTTTAGCTTGTATAGTACTCAAGTTTAGCCAGTATAGTAATCAGTTATACACTGCAGGGGCTAAATTTAGCATTGCGAAAAAAAAGCCCTGTTAGCTGTTTTATTCTCCCATCTCTCTCTCTCCTTTCTCCTTCTTTCTTTCTTTCTCCTCCTCCCTCTCTCTCCTTCTCCCTCTCTCTCTCTTTATTGGCCTCTCCATCACTTCCCTTGATACTAGTCTGCTTATGTGTGGGGGGCGGGTCTCTTAGGAGAGAGCTGCCAAATGGCGGACGTCGGACGGCTTGATGGACGGATTGACCACCAATGGCGTGCTGGTGATGCACCCGGCAGGCGACTTTGTCCAGGAGCCGGCACCGGGGGTGTGGCGGGAGATCTCCGTGTGCGGGAACGTGTTCGCCCTGCGGGAGACCCGCTCGGCCCAGCAGAGGGGGAAACTGGTGAGGAGGAGGAGAGGAGGTGGGGGTGTTTCGGAGCTAGAGTCTTGCTCGTCTGCTATTGGACAGGATGCCATCATGTGGAAAGGCAAACTTTGGAAAGCAGCTGTCAGTGCAGAAAAAAAGGACCGGAAACTAAAACGATTTCTTTTCGCTAAGTAATTGTGTCTATCTCTCTTGTCCTCCCCCCCACTCTAATACACTCTTCCTTTAAATCGGTCTCTCTCGCCCAATCTCCCCCCCCCCCCCACCAGGTGGAGAACGAGTCCAACACCCTCCAGGACGGCTCCCTCATTGACCTGTGCGGGGCCACCCTGCTGTGGCGCACCCCGGCGGGCCTCCGGCGCACGCCCACCCTCAAGCAGCTGGAGTCCCTGCGCCAGGAGCTGAACGCGGCGCGGCCGCAGTGCCCCGTGGGCTTCAACACCCTGGCCTTCCCCAGCCTGGCTCAGCGGGAGATCGTGGACAAGAAGCAGCCCTGGGTCTACGTCAACTGCGGCCACGTCCACGGCTACCACAACTGGGGCTACCGCAAGGAGAAGGGCCCGGCGGGGCCCGGCGGGACGGCGCCAGCCAGCACCGGGGAGAGGGAGTGCCCCATGTGCCGGCGCGTGGGCCCCTACGTGCCCCTGTGGCTGGGCTGCGAGGGCGGGCTGTATCTGGACGCCGGCCCCCCGACCCACGCCTTCTGCCCCTGCGGCCACGTGTGCTCTGATAAGACAGTGCAGGGGTGGAGCCAGATCCCGCTGCCGCACGGGACGCACGCCTTCCACGCCGCCTGCCCCTTCTGCGGCACCTGGCTGACCGGCGAGCAGGGCCACATCAAACTCATCTTCCAGGGCCCCGTCGACTGAGGGGGAGGCGTTGGTTGTGTGGTGTCGGGGGGTGGTTGTGAGGTGGGGGAGGTGTTTCGGGGGTGGTTGGCTGAGGTGTGTGAAGTGGGGCCTCAGAAAGACAAAGACTGACTGTCGATGAGAGAAATAATTGAAGGCCTAAGGAGAAAAACACTGTTGGACAATTTAACTTGTGGGGAAAGTAAAAAAAAGATGAAGTGGGTTGAGTGGTATTTGAGCTGTACTGTGGGGCGGGAGGTGGGGGTGTAAATAAATGCTGTTGAAATGAAACCTTGAGCAGTGTTTGGTGGTCCTTGGAGTTCTGTGGGGCTCCAGTCTGAAGAGCGCAGTGTAATTCAATATCCGAACGCCACCCAAACCTGTGATTCAGCTGCTTCGGGCATGCACGTGCCCCAGAACCTACTGGAACGCACCGTGTCTGGTGCCTGCTCGTCAGGGTGAGATGGATTTCAAGGTCACAGGTGAGGAGTAGAGGACCCACGCTCAGGGGGGAGGGGTTGTGAAACATGGCCCCTGGACTCCTGCACCTGAAACTCAGCTAGTCCTTCTTGACCCCTGTGTGTGAGCACCCCTCTCACTCTTCCTCTCTGTCTCTCCTCCCTCCCAGGCTCAGGACAATGTGTGCATGTGTGTGTGTGTACACCCTGAGGAGTGTCTGACGAACGCCCCAACTACCAGTCTGCAGCAGCACCATGCTATAAATAACTCAAGGTCACCGGCAGCCACCATGCAACTGGGGAGGGGGGAGATGGAGGGGGAGTATAGAAGAGAGAGACAGGAAGAGAGAGGAGAGGAGAGAGAGGCAGGGGAGAGAGCTAAAGGGTATAGAGGGGAGAGACAGGAAGAGAGGCAGCGAAAAGGTTATTGAGGGCAGTTATTGAGAAACAGAAGGGGAGGAAAAGAGGAGGGAGTGGAGGAAGAGAGACAGGAGAGGACGGAGGGGAAACAGAAGACAGGATGATCGAGAGACAAGGGGAAGGTTCTAGAGGGAGACGACAGGAAGGCATAGAGAGGGACGAAGGGTAACAAGGGCAGACCAGAGGCGGAAGCCGCTTACAGGTCAGGTCGTTGAGAATTCCGCATTTTAAGCAGAATATTTCGCTCACTCCAATCTGGTGGCCTCATTCTGAACTCACTGTAGTCTAAATCTGAACAGAGCAAAGTCTGATTCCAATCCAAACACCTACAAGCCAGGCTTCCGGGGTTCTTACGACCTAATCATGAAGGTGTCATAAAAGTCTTTGCTGCATTTCAGTGTGTGAGGCTGTTGTGAGGTTTACAGTCACTTTGTTTGGTGGTGAGAGTCTAACTGCCGACTCTGCATCCCCAGCCCTCCCAGGGATGTCTGCAGTACTTTATATTAGCCCGGAAAATAGCCTGCATTTCCCTGCACCATAAACTCACCTCCACAGCAATATTCAGTGTGAATGACTGTGCTCTCCGATCTCCATTCTGCGCGTCCTCCATCAACGTAATGTATTCTGATGCAGAGTGAGAGAGACTGCTTCAGCGGAGAGCAGGGATGCTCAATGGGAATGTTTATTTATGGGTGTATGGGGAGATGAGATGGGTTACGTACCAAGGACAGAGGAGAGAGATGACAGGCTGCTAAGCAGTGGGGGCTGGGGGAGGCAGGAGGGAGTTGGTGACCTCATGTGGTCCCTCCAGCAGGCAGGCAGGCAGAGGTGTTTGAGTCAGGTTTGAGGCGTGTCAACTTTGAGGTGAGTGTAGCAGGTTTGAGGTATGTGAGTCAGGTTTACGGAGGTGTGTGTGTGTCAGGTTTTAGGTGTGTGTCAGGTTTAAGGTATGTGAGCGAGGTTTACGGAGGTGTGTCAGGTTTGAGGTGTGTGAGTCAGGTTTGAGGTGTGTGTGTGCCTAGTCTTTACACACCCAAGTAGACATGCTCACACACATTCAGTCTGATGAGACCCTTGAAATACACACCACACTTACAAAAAGACAAGCTTCGAAACGTTGACATTGATATTTTTTATTTGTTTTATTATATATATATTTATAGTATGTACAGAAAAAAAACAACCCCAAGATGACCAAACTCAGCAGTGAGACGGAGCACCTCTCTGGACGAGCGAGGAACAGAAAGAGCAGGACCTCTCTGGACGAGCGAGGAACAGAAAGAGTAGGTGAACGACAGGTGAGCTCAGCAGCCAGGAGCTCGGTGTTAACAAACGCCTGTAAGTGTGTGTGTCTTTATTAAGCCATGGGACAGCTACACGTGTGCAAATGACATACAAACCCCCCCCCCCCCACACACACCCCTCCTTTTTTTCTCCAAATGAATACGAACAAAAAGTAGGGGAAAGAAAGAACAGACTCAAGCAAAGTTTCATCATAATCACATTCATAAGTAAGTCCCCCCCCCCCCCCCTTTGAAGTCCCACCCACAAAACCTCCGTGCCCCAAAGTCCTCTTCTGGGCCAGACACACTATTACCACAGTATAGTTCAATGAATATATTAAAATCAGTAGAATATCAAGACTTCTTGAACAGAAAGAACATTCAGAATAAATGCAGAATGGGATCCACACTCTCAGGTGCAAAACTTACACTCAGTGTGTCTGAGCTGGTGTGAGTGTTTGTGTGTCTTAGTGTGGACAGTTCCAAACAACCGCTTCGTTCGCCATTACTCACGTGAGATCCGAGGGAATGCCGGAAAAGCCGACATGTATTCATAAGCCCAGGAATGTTACACACTCTAACCCCGCCCCCCTACAGCAAACACCCCACACACACACCCCCCCCCCCCCTCCACTACTGTTCCCGCCCCTACCCAAGCAGTCAGCTGAGAACTCTGGCCCAAACACATCCAGACTCATCACACCTAACCGACTTAAAATTCCAGTCCCCTTCAGTCTTCCGTCACAAGGTTGCAAAGGGACGAGGCTGGGACTACATCTGTGGGGACACTTCCACAACACACAATGGATATATAGCGCAAAGACGACCAAGATCTAGCGTCACCTTTACATCCACATCCGATACTTATTTGTTCCCTCACACACAGGACCGGGCGGAGCGTTTGCGGCATCACACCCCTGGGAGTGTCCGCAGACTGGGGTCCGGCCGCATGGGGGGGGCAGCAACCCTTCGTCGGTTGTCTTTGGACGGTCAGTCTCGGAGGCTGAAATTGCACTTTGCTCACACACACACAGGCACAGCCTGAGGCCTTCAGCACCTGAAGCACAGCTGCTGAAATAAAAGTTCTGCGTCATCTCCCGACAGCCGGACCAGGAACCCCTCCCAAAGTCGGAACGAGATTTTCTGTATAAGCGGAGAGGAGCGGTTAGTGGAGATTGTGTGGATCCATCACAGTTAGGGCGACGGTTTGGGCCGGAGGCGGATGCAAGGGAGTTCATATCCGGTCTTGGAACCGTGACCAGTCAGTCCCTGTACACCACTAAAAAAACACCTTGAGGAACTCGAAGCTGCAGTGAAGGCCCTACTTCAGAGCCGAACACCACAACCTTTCCAACTGACTCTTAGAGCAGACCTCAGGTCTGGTGAGGGACTCCCCCTTGTACATAGATATGAACAGACACAGGTTCAGAACTACAATCACACACTCAAAACGCCCAACCCCAACCAAGCTGTCCATGCCAATAGGGAGGGAGACAGGCAACAAGCAGGTTCCGAGCCACATTAAGACAGGCCAAGCAAAGTGCACTCCTGCGGACTGAGGCTCGAAACCATCTGGACTACAACATCCTTCAGTTAGCCTTTACCTCCTCTGTTGTAAACTGTGTAAAACCAAAACCGACCTCGAAAACCAAAGCTATTGGGGCCATTGACCTTCAAGACGCAAAACCGAAGATTTGAGCAGAGAGAAGCTAGGGTAGCTCGTCTTTTCTCTGTAGTGTATTGACCCCATGCTATGAGGTGAGGGGGTAGGAGTTTTCGACCACATTCCTGTCAGGTTCCATAGGATAGCTATGGAGAAACAACACAAGACTAGGGTTGGGCTGGGGGAAGCTATGGTCGAGGGGGCCTAGACAGGACTAACACAGATAAAACACACTCTAGACTCCAAAAACGGCAGCTAATGCATTATGTTTCAACAGCTTGACAGTTGAAGAGCTCTAATCCACTAATCTAATATGATTGAGACAGCTCACCCTTCTGAAGACAGAAGCGTGACACACGAGTTACACTTAATCCACCATGTCGACTGAAGTGAGATCTAAAACACGTACTGCAATGCAGGACACACATGACAACAGCTGGGGGGGGGGGGGGGGGGGGGTCTCAACACCGTGACTGTGAATGATCACGGGTCAATAAATGCTGAGGACAGATGTCATGAGGACTCTTGCAAGGGAAGGAAGGGAACAGTAGCTTTCACCCCCGGTCAACCCTCAACCTAGTTCAGACCACACATTGAAATCCCAAACCCAACTTATAATCGGACAGCATTAAGCAATTTGTACAAGCTTTTTCTCGATTAGAAAACAAAATCAACATGAAATAAAAATATCAAATAAAATTATAATAAAACTGTAAAAGTATATTAAGATGAACACAGAATATTGCCAATATCTTGTGTGTCTGGTTAATTCATAGTTGAATATCGGCTTCCCAGCCTAACACCTCACCTCCCCACCCCACCCTGTGTCTACAGTATAACTACATCATGCTCCTATCAGTGTGTGTGTGTGTGTGTGTGTGCATGTGTGTTTATTGAAGAACCATCATACTGTAATATATAGTGTCATTTCTGGACAGAAAGACAATCTTGTTTTGTTTTTCTCTCCATTTTACATGTGAAATCTCTATCTTATGAACTGATGTAGACAAAAAAAAACAAGCCAACACCATATATTACAGCACTTAAAACCACCGTTCTGGTTTCCTCTTGGCTTCTCCCAGTGTGACCCCCCCCCTCGCTCCCAGATGGATGAATGGATGGAGTGTTGAAGTGATTCCAAGTCCAACCAGAAGCTCTCCTGTGCTACCAGGAGATCTGAGCTTTACTCTCGCCTTTCCCTGACCTCAAAAGCAGACCGGCTGTGTGTGTCTCTAATGCTGATTTCACTTAAAATAATGTGTGTGTGTAAGAGAGAGTGGGGAAGAGGGGGAAGGGGAGGACTGAAAGTGGGCATCCCTGCACCCTCATCAATAATGGCTGTGGTGAGTCACTGTTCTCCTGGCTCTATCTGGCATGGTGAGGCCTCTACAACTCCACTGTCTGCACCGCACCGCGTTGGCTGTTCATATTCCACAGCGGAAGAGTAAATAATTGTTACTACTGCATTCACAACGGTGAATGGTGACTCACACACACACACGTGACTCATTCTCTCTCCCTCCCTCCCTCCCTCTCTCCAGGGCATAGCCAGGTCCGATATGAAGACAGCCAACTGGATTATTTCTAAGATGCTGGGTGTTGTTGCTATATGGATGGTGAAGACATTGATTCTGCAATGGCAGACAGTGCCTAAAGGAAATAGAAGGGGGGGAGGGGAGACGGCAAAAAAATGTGTGTGTGTGTGTTACAGGTTGAGAAGGAATCAGAATCGAAACCTCCCATCATCCTGTTCCTCTCTACTGATCTCATATTTACTGTAGGTTCATCCTCTTTGCTCTGCAAACCCCAACCCCCATCTTGGCTCTTTCTCTTTCCAATCCTTCTCCAGTCCCTCCATTTCTTCCTCTACTTCTCCCTCTATCCATCCACTCGTCCCTCCCGCTAGCCCCTGCCTGGATGTCGGTTTTCCGAGTGATCGGAGAGGAGGATGGGGTGTGAAGGTGTGTGTTCAGTTATCCATCTATGCAGCTGGGTGGCTAGTGAACAGGGAGGAGTGTTTGTGGGGGGTGAGTAGAGATAGGAGTGAGGGGGAGGGAGTGGGGCTCCACTTTACACCCAGGACTGGTTGTGGGGAGAAGGGGGGGGGGGGGGGGGTTCCAGGGTTGCTGGAGGCAGGGTCCTTTAACAGCAGCCCCCTCCAGACTGTCGGACGGGGGTGCTCTCGATCTTCAGGTTGGGCTTGTCGCCACCGGCCGTGGCGCCGGGACCCATGCGCTTCTTGATCTCGGCGGCCATGGTCATAAAGGCCTGCTCCACGTTGGTGGCGTTCTTGGCACTCGTCTCCAGGAAAGGGATGGCCAGGGAGTCAGCAAACTCCTGCAGGGACACACACACACACGATGAGGTCACACGTCGACTGCTTGTAGTTTGCTGTAGAAATTCACCGTCTGAATCGAGAGCCAAGCTCAACACAAAAAAATCACGCCAAGAGGTGATACAAAGTTCGCCAACGTTAAATAACGATAGCGTAAGGATGACATCGCATTAACAAGCCAGAGTCCCATTTTTCCCCTCATCAAGACACTGTTACATATTCAATGCCTTTTACTGAATGTATCCTACGCTGTCCGACATCCCTCTGAAGCAGACATACCTTGGCTGTTGTGTAGTCCACCACCTTCTTGGTGGTGAGGTCACACTTGTTGCCCACCAATAGCTTGTTGACATTTTCGCTGGCGTAGCGATCGATCTCCTGCAGCCACTGCTTCACATTGTTGTATGACTCCTGCGGCACGCATCACAGAGGAAGGTTAGCGACCCCCCAGAAACAAGGAATTCCCAGCCTCGGGGAGGGATCCCTATTGGCTGGACGCGCCAGTCACCAGGACGACGAGAGAGGACTCTGGTCTCATGATGAAGCCTACCTGGTCTGTGACGTCGTACACCACGATGATGCCGTGGGCGCCCCTGTAGTAACTAGAGGTGATGGTGCGGAACCTCTCCTGGCCGGCCGTGTCCCACTGCACACCACACACAGGGCAAAAACACAGAATGGATCCAAATCGGACCCGTTTCTGCCTGTCCATGGATTGAGGCAGCCCCTCGGTGGGTTACCTTCTAGTCGCGTAGCCTACGGTGTGTGTGTGAGTGCGCGTCCACTTACAATCTGCAGTTTGATGGTCTTGCCATCCAGCTCAATGGTCCGGATTTTGAAGTCCACCCCGATGGTGCTGATGTAGCTCTCTGTGTAGGTGTCATCCTGAAGTGGAGAAGGACGAATGATATAGCACGACATCGGGTCTTTCACAGCACCACGAGCCAACCGACCCCTAAAATAGGTTCCCAACAGGCTTCACTTACTGCAAATCGTAGCAGGAGGCAGGATTTTCCGACACCAGAGTCACCGATGAGCAGGAGCTTAAAAAGGTAGTCACTGTAGTAAAAGCATGCAGCATTAGACCAAGGATTGGACATTCTCATTTATGAAGGCTTTGAAGGGATCGACTCATCATGGCTGTGCTGCTCTGTGGTTTGTATTACTTGTTGACTAAGTCCTGGGGAATACACAGTATTTAACTGATATGTGGTACTCTTAGAAATCTATTTCGAGTGGAGAAATACTGTTGAGTAACACTTTCGCGGCAACATTAACAGAAGATCATGTCATGAACTTAATTTGACAAACTGCACAGTGGTGGCGCAATGGCCGAGTTATTCTTGTGTCACCTGAAATCAAGACGTGTCATGTATAACTGCCAAACACTATCACTGTGTCACAACAACATACAGAGCAGTGTGTCGTATATAGGCCTATGTGGAAATACCCGATCTAAACTGCGCATGCATCGCGTACACTTTATTGTGATGTGGCGATGTGTCTCGCAATCACAAGCATATTCGCGAAAAAAACCACTTCCACAAGGCGATTTAACCACTTATATTAGATGTATATGGTTAACAAGTACAATGTTGTGATGACTGGCACAATATAAAGCAGTTAACTATCTCAAATAAACTACCCCTAGCAGGGTAACAATTATATTGCTGTCTAGCTAGCTAGACTTCCGTTGTTAGCTTGCGAGCTAGGCTAGGCTAATCGCTGCGCCGGTGGTGTGACGTTCCAGCACTACGTCCTATTTTCTCCGGTCGCCAGAGCACCGTGCTTGAGATCCGGTGACAAGCGCGTGTTTTCTCATTTTAGGGCCACAAGTCAGTGACAGATGCTAGCCATCTGATTTAAGTGCAATGACAACATGAACAAACGCCAAATTGTGGCTTTAGGTAAAATGGAGTCAAATTAGCAGTGCCTTTCAACCTGGCTAATGTGGTGGCATGAGCAGGCAATCAGCTGACGTTGGCTGTATAAACACATCTCGAGACTGTCTGTCACATTTCAAAGCAAAAGGCTTGGAACCTGTCCGCGCCCTGCTACTACTACAGTAGCGACCTAGCTAGCAATCCGACTGAAAATATAGGCGCTTGTTTCGACATGTCACAATCAGAAATGCAAAATAAAACGGTTACACTAATCACGATTTAGTCGGGGTGGTGGCTTTACTCACTATTCGGGATTCATGATTTGACGTTGGGGATGTGTTTTTTCAGTCGGCGAATTGTCTGTTCCTTCCTTCTCTCCTACAGCAGGCAAAAGATGACTTGAGAGTCTAGATGTCCGAGGCACTTGGATGTAAATTTGAGTTTTTTCTACTCCCCTTTGTCAAGCTGGTGTATCCTAACGTTGTGGTGTTACAGAAACTTTAAAGACATTCCTATTTTCTTCAAATTTGACTAATCAATTTTCCTTTCCTTTTTTCTTTCTGTGTCCGCTCCTCGCTAGAAGTATAAGATGGCTGCGCAGGTGCGGCAGTGACATCAAATGACGTGTCACTACGGACAAATCTAGAAGTGGATAGATGTTGGGATTTGTAGTTCGAGTTCATCAGTCAGATTGAGTTTACTATATTTGAAGTCAATCTAAACGGCCAACCGATTTGTAAAAATATATAAATTACATAATTCAGAAAAAAATATTGAATACATTCCCACATACATAGGCACACTAACATGCGTGTGCAAGCATTCACTGTAATTGGGGTATATTCTGCATTGAGTTGATAACAGATTTGAATCATATCGTGTTTAATTGTAGAGGGATTACAATAAATCATAACATATGTTTCCCATGTTGTAATTAATAATACTATTTCCTATAGAAAGGTCTACTAGAAGCAGGTGAAGCACAGCTGAACTCATACCCTCATCCAAGACCTATGTGGAATATCTTAGGTATTTATTCAACATTAGTTTGGAACGTGCAACCTTACACCATTATCTTTACAATCACAATTAACCATTTTCCTATCATATGTGTGGGGTATTGTCAGACATGTTTAAAAAACAACAAAAATGTATTTTTTTTTTATCAGTACAGCCTCCTATTCCCCCTTCTTGACAGCTTGCCCAGTCTGAAGCAGGTAGCCATCCTCCCCCTCTTCTTCCGTATTTTTCTTCTTCTCTTCATTGAGTAGAACTTTGGCAGACGTAGGGGTAGGCAGGTAAACATTCCCCCTCGCAGCATCATCTAGATTGGGGTTGTCTCCCTGGGCGCCCCCCTGGCAGGCTGCCTCCAGGCCCTGGTTGATGTAGTGGGCTTCCTGGCAGGCCTCCAGGACCGGCAGAGCACACAGAAGGACCTTCAGCCTCTCCCCCAGCTCCCTGAAACCAGGCCTCAGTGTAACGTCCCGCTGCCAACAGCTCTGCATCACCTCGTATCTGACAGGGAGAGAGACGTGTGTGTGTGTGTGTGTGGGGGGGGGGGGGGGGTAGATAGAGGGGGGGGGGTCGTAGAGTCGGCAATTGAAAATGGAAGAGGTTGAAAGACAATGAGAGAGAGGGAGAGAGAAAGGACATATGATTACAATGACACCTCTGTCCATGCCCTGTGTCCTCCAACCCCTGGTCACAGTGTCAATACAGCTCACATTGACTCAATTAGAAACTAGGCAATTCATATTTGGGGAGCAACCAGGAGTACATTATGTACGAACATCTCAGGTCGTCAACAACTCTGTAAGAGCAACCGACTGGAAATGAAGAGTTTTCACTCTGTAAAATGTAACACATCACATCTAGGCCAACTTTATGTTATGTAATGCTTTTAGTTTTGTGATGATATAACAACCCTCAAAGGCGAGAATGATAGTTTTGACTGTTCTTAACAGTCCCTCCTAACCCTACACCTCTCACTGCGCGCCAACACAAAGACTCTCTTGCATGAATTCATCTATAATAGAGTTGGAGTGAGGTGAGCACTGACAGCTTGGCGTCACAGTCTGGCTGTTTGAGCCTGTGTTCTGCCTCCAGATACTCCAGGAGTTCATGGTTGTGGATTCCTGGATAAGGAGTCCTTCCCCTGGATACAATCTCCCACATGGTGACCCCAAAGGACCACTGAGGATGACAAAGAGCAGGCAGACGGAAGATGAAAGAGACACACATGGATTGTTGGCATACACATACAGTCATTGACTTGTGCATTGGATAGCCCTTCGATAAGGCTTTGCCCTTACCACATCACTCTTGCTGGTGTAGATGGACTCTGACAGGCTCTCTAGGGCCATCCACTTGACTGGCATTCGGACAGCCACTTTCTGCCTGTAGTAGTTGTTGCTGTAGATGTTCTTGGAGAGACCGAAGTCAGCCACACATACATGTAAGTCGTCTCCCAACCTGTGACAGAATGTGGTTGAACTCGACTGTAATGTTAGCGCCTTAGCTTTGCAGCTTTATTACTGTGGCCTTGAAAACCCCCTTTCTTTTTCTGAGTCAATCTGTTGGGTTCAGAGATTTGCTCACTTCCTTCCGATACTGCCCTTAGCTGAATACAAATGGTGTTAGGACAGAGATGCAGTCTTCTTCTGAACAAGGAGGCTTTGATGTGTGATGCTGCCTGTTGCTGCGCAGTTCATTTTGATTGGCCTCACTGTCTCCCCCTGCTGGACTCACATGCAGTTGCGTGCAGCCAGGTCTCTGTGCAGGAGGCCATGGGAACTGAGATACTCCATCCCTGCAGCAATGTCAATCATGAAGCGTAAGAGACTCTGGTAGGGTACAAACTGGGGGGAACAGGAGAGGTCAATATCAAGATTTACTTTGACAATGACAATGTATCGACCATGTGTTTTTGCAAAGGTGAGAGACAGAGAGTGGGTGTGTGCATGTGCGCGTGCGTGTGTGTGTATCACCATGGGAATGGCCCCGAAGCGAGTAGCGACAAGGAAACGTCGCAGGTCTCCATGCTTCATGAAGGGCAAGATCACCAAAGGCACCGGCAGAGGGGAGTCCTGCTCCCGCTCCAAAGTGACCCCTGCAGGACAAAGACAGCAGTTACGCCCCATCTCGCCAAACACGAGTACTGCATAAGGGGGCTGAGGTTTAGGAAGTGCCAAGAAAAGTATTGAGGTGAATGAAGGGACTCTTACCAAGAAGTTTGACCACATTTTCATGATCAAAATGCTTCATAATTTCTGCTTCCTTCAGAAACTCCTCCAAATCGTCTTGGCTGTATATTCCAACTGCAGCAGCATGAAATGATGTCAGCGAACAATGGCAGAAGGACACTTTACAGAGACCTAAGGGATATATTTTATATAGTAACATATGACCTTTCATGGTCTTCACTGCTACTTTGATGTTGATCCCTTCCTCTGGGGAGAAGAGGCCTTCGTAGACAGTCCCAAATTCCCCTGGAAGAAGAGCAGAAAAACAGCATCTTTAATCAGCATCTTTTTAAATCTGGAGTTTCCAGGTGTAAGAAAATGAGTACATGAGCTCGTACTGAGTGAGAATTGTGAACAAAATCGTACCCTTCCCCAGCTCCTTGCCCAGGGTCAATTTGTTTCGATGCACTACGGAATCCTTCAGGCTGGTCAGGAGTCTGTCACTGACACTCTCCAGAAACTGAACTGCCTCAGGCTCTGCCCGGAACAAGAGTCAGGAGACGAAAGGGGTTGGGGTGATGGAACAGGTGTGAAACCAGAAACCGTGTTTTGTTTATCAACCTATGATAGTCACTTCCTGTCATTCGCATACAGCGCCGATTATTAATGACAGATTCGCTTTTTAAATCACCTCTGGTGGTGGGCTCCGGAAGGTCAAGGTGAACGTCCTCATCGCGACGATATGTTACACCTGAGTGAAGAGGCAGGAAGACTGGATCCTGCCTGCCAAAACAGAGCTTATGTTATTATTAATGGGAGTCAGGTGGCTGAGCGGTTAGGGAATCGGGCTAGTAATCTGAAGGTTGCCAGTTCGATTCCCGGCCGTGCCAATTGACGTTGTGTCCTTGGGCAAGGCACTTCACCCTACTTGCCTCGGGGGCAGGGACATTAGCTCTGGATAAGTCTGCTAAATGTAAATGTAAATTAATGGTATTGAATTGAACAGGATTAGGGTTACATTAGTTTACTCCAACATGTTCCCTAACGAGATAAAGCTGAGAGGTGGAACGCACCACTACAACTATCTACCCTAAGGCTTATAAACAATGTGATCTTTCAGATTTACCTGTGCTGGATGTTTTTACGGCGCAGAGTACACACAGCTGTCAAGACCAGGGCCAATAGGAGAAGGCCTCCCACTAGTCCGCCCACAATCCCCCAGGTAGAAAGGTCTTCCTGCTGATGCTCAAGGGGCCGAGGGTCACCAGTGACCTTCACTTCAGGAAAAACTTTCACAAGACATGACAGAAACTTAAGCCTTAGTTTCTGTTTCCTCTGAAATCATTTTGATGCTACAAGTGTGTTTGACGGTAAGCAAGTGTTGACTTCACCAGTAGGAACTGATTCATTAGCCTGACTCACATCTGTGAATGACCACGGTTGCAAGATTTGCTTCCAAGGACTGGTGGTCCGAGACTGCGTTCCACGCCCTCACTGACAGCTGGTAGTCATAGTTTGGGTTCACACCTGTGAGGTTGACTTCTGTGGTCGTCAATCGGGTTGAGGCCGATAGAGATGAATCCACGCATTTTTTCCACAGACCGTTTGTATCGCCCTCCCTCTCCTGACAGTGCACATCGTACATCACTTCCTGTCTCCCTCCTGTGTCGTGGGGAGGGCCCCAGCGTAGAGACAGCGTGGAGTTTTTCAGGCGCTGAACTGTCACATTCACTGGGGCGGAGGGACTTCCTGGGGAGCGACGATATATTTGTAACTCATGCCAGTGGTATCATCACACACAGAATCGAGTTAACCAGCTGATAAAGAAATTCACAAAACTGTTTCTACTAATGGTTTCATCCAGCTTTTTAGGACAGAGTATATATGGTGCTTGAGGTTTCTTACGTGTGCATCCCATGTTGTATGGGTCACTAGGCAACCGGATGTAGCCCTGGTCACAGACACACTCCACAGCACCCGCCCTGGTTGTTGAACTATTGGGTGGGCATAGACGACATTCTCCACTCTCATTGGTTGGCTTGTGGTAGCCAGCTCCACATGCTAAAATTGTTAGATTACAAAATAACTTAGCATACCTCAGATGCATTTACAGTACTTGAGCAGTTCTTTCAATATTGCAGTCAGAGATTTTCAATCTCACAATCTTTATTGTGAGATGTCTACAAACCTTGGCAGGTGGCCCCCACCCTCTGATGACCAGGGGGACAGATGCACCCCCCTTCCAGCGGCCCCCACACCCCATCCTCCTGGCAGTGCCTCTCACAGGGGGCCTCCTTCACAGCCCCCTCCACACAGACACCAGTCTGGGGCCCCGAAGCAGCCGAGGCCCCCTCAAACCGGACCAGGTCATGCACAAACCCTGGACATCTTTTATAGTACAGTCTAACAGAAGCTATGAAGACACAGTTTCCCGAAAAGGAGAACCTAAGATAGAAGCCGCGCTGTGAGAGCTGCCCAAGGTTCAAACCAACCCTGCGGTCAAAGTACTCTGGTAAATGCTTTGGCTCCAATGTGTCGGGAAATGCCTTCGACGTCACAAGGCTCAAAACATTCCGACCACTTTGAAAGCCGGACAGAGCTTGGGTTGTTTCAAGCATGTGGATCTGAAGGGGACTCGACTGATTGAGAGGCTCCTCTTCCTGGGCAAATGTGATGTCCAATAGCAAGCGGTGGGCATCCTTCTTATCAATCCATTTGGTTAGTAATGACCTGCTGCGTGCAGTAGTGCAGGCCTGATACATGGGGGCACTCTCTGAACCCACCTGATACGTAATCTCAGTCCACTGATGTAAGAAGATGGTAGATTAGTTGACTAAAGCAGTGGTCTTCAACCCTGGTCCTCAGGGCCCACTATCCTGTGTGTTCTGGATGTTTCCCCTGCTCCAGCACATCTGATTCAAATGAATGGGTTGTAATCAAGCTCCCTAGAAGCCTGATAATGCCCAGTTCATTTGAATCAGGTGTGTTGGAGCAGGAAAACATCTAGAACATACTGGACAGTGGGCCCTAAGGACCAGGGCTGAGGACCACTGCACTAGAATACTGGACATCACAAGATGGAGGACAATGAGAACAAATCGCTCCGAAACATGGAATGACTCGCAGAAGCTATGTTGCCAGTTGCTATGCTATTTGTTCATCTTTTATCCTAAATACCAAACAAAGACCTTGTAACTGTTTATTTTGGTCTTAAAAAGGGAGTAAGATTTACTTTTACTTTACTTTTAATGTATTTTACTTACTGCAGCTGAGGGGTTAGATTTCCATCCTGGTTTGTCCAGTTTCATAGAGTTGAACAGTTCCAC
This sequence comes from Osmerus mordax, assembly GCF_038355195.1. Classification (NCBI taxonomy): domain Eukaryota; kingdom Metazoa; phylum Chordata; class Actinopteri; order Osmeriformes; family Osmeridae; genus Osmerus; species Osmerus mordax. Next base: position 5,469,790 of record NC_090072.1, on the reverse strand, counting down.
TAGGAGAGAAAGGAGATTAAGGGAGGCATGGGCAAGAATTATATTTTTTTTGTGGGGGGTGATGTTATAAAATAAAAAGATCAGAGCACCATCAAAACCCAGTAATTGTTATGATAAAATGTAGGAAATCAGATAGGATCCTTGTTTGAAATCTAGCATAATTTAAAGAATTTAATTTAGAACAAAAATACACAGGCAGATACAGTTAACCTCTGTACATAAAACACCAATGACAAATCAGCCAATTATTGCAAACAACGTATATGAACATCTGGTTTACCTTCCTCTGATGTCTCTTGAGCGATGGAATACACAATGTATAACCATGACAAAAGTACAGTACACCTGACAGACAAAATTAACCACAAAATCGTCATTGTTCCCAACCGCGTTCAGACCTGTCAGTGTTCGGCATTGATTCAATGACAAAACATTACTGTTGAAAAAAGGAGGAAGGTTTTTGTTTTATTTTTGTTCCTGTTTCTGGACCTAATTCCAGTGACGTTGCCTCGCCTGCTATACTGAACCTACCCTCCTGAAGTAGCAGGAAGCCTTGAAAAAAAGGAATGTCGCTGCCCCAGTGTAATTACCCTCCAAGAACAACACTCACTCCAGACCTGATAAATTGATACAACCCTACATCAAATAGTTTCGTTAAACAGTTTTATATTCCTATAATATATGAGTCAGTTTTGTTTTATTTTTGATAACCCATATTTTAGATAATCTTTTAATGAAATATAATACATGTGAAATATATAATGGTTTAACTTAAAGGTATAAAGGTTTTCAAGTTCAAAACCATGCAATTTATATAGCAAACATCTATGGAGCAGGTGAAAGGATTAGAACACACACAATTATTACAAACTATTGGTCAATACACCCAACTTCTCTTTTCTATTTTTTGCTCGAGTCACAAGAATAAAAAAAGATTCTAAATACACTTGAGAGACAAGCAAAGTGTATATTGTGCAACTTTTTCCACTCGTTGAAAGTAAATTGTTGGTGCAGCATTTGTCATATCTCTAATTGAAAATATTGAAATGATCTTGTTTTGTTTTTATTTTTTTGTGTTGTGTTTTTAGGGACTACATATTCTCTACACTTGTATCAAGAGGAGTTTGCTCTTTTTTTCTTTTTACAAAAATCGAATCTATTTTTATATAGAGGAAAAAAATACCTTACCTATGCAGCAGACCCTTTCCAAAAGCATCACACAGGAGGATTTGAACCTGCAACCTCTTGATCTGCAGTGAAGTTCCCTTGCTCTGAACTACCTGACCTAAACAGTTAGGGATCTCCAAGACTGTGTTGTTGCTCTCATACAGTTCTGTTTAGTAGCTTTGCAATAGCTAGCCCACTAAAGAGTGAATGAACAACTGGAGTCATGATGTTTTGACAGTAAGGATATACTGTATAAAGTGAAGCATATCTAAGTCACAAATTATTCTCTTTATTCTCCAAACTTTACAAATAGTGCAAATTCAACAATAAAACAATTACAACTTTCCCCCAAAAGGCAGTTAACAAACTCAAACTCACACACACTCAAAACACCCTGGGAGTGATAAACATTACCACAGTAATAAGAGTAACAGGGCTGGGTATACAGGCTGGGAAATAACTTCAAACTATCTAAAACCAAAACAACATTACGTCTCACAGAATATGCCTAAACTAGAAGAAGTAGTAGAAGTATCATGGTTCCTCTGACCATTATTTCTCATACTGTTTTATTGTTCCTCAAAATGAAACTGCATTTAATGTTAGGAACTGATAAAGTTATTTGATCCAGTATTAAAATACTGTAGAAATTCAGAAGTATTGATATTTCAGTAATGATAAACCTCTTCTATTCTGGTTAAAGGTTTTTTATACCACAGTGGCATATTAGTAACATTGGACATCTACACTATACACTGTAACATTTAGAGTGTATAGTGTTTCTTATTCATACTGCATCATAACTTTTGTTATGACCTGTTTAAGTTACACAATACAAGGACAGGTTTAAATGCAAGATATCTGGGGAATATCGATAAATAAAACCAATAAATTAAATGCATTTTTTTCCGCTTGGCTGACTTTTGTAACTGCCTTTTTTCCCATTTCACCAAGTATCTCCTACTGTCTGCACAGTTCGACATACTGTAAAAAATCTTGAAACCTATAGCATTCCTTAGGCACATGTGTCCTTGTCTTTCTCAAGGGAAATTATCTACTCATGTGAGTAATTCTTTGGTATATTTGGCACATTAGGACTGTAATACCCTTGCCATTACATTCAGTGTAAAATGTTTCAGTTGAATACCTCAGTCAGCATACTGTAATAGTTCTTATACTTCAGTAAGGTGACCGGGCCTCATTTGCCTGTTTGAACCAACTCTATGCAGTCATAGATTATGTAACCCCATTTTATTGTAGTGTACTCACACACTCACACACACTCACACTTCATGCATTCACAATAAAGAGTATGTAACAACAGACACTTCAGAAAATATTAAATCCACACACACACAAACTCAAATAGTGTCAAGTGATTGATCAACAGTCAGAGACAGGCTTCAAAAGGGGATTCAACCACATGAGCAAGTGAGCATGTTTTGCCTCAGAACAGTAAGTATATTTCCTCAGAACAGTAAGTGTATTGCTCATTATACAGTAACAATACCTACACATGCTGCTACAGTCGTATGCTCTTGGAGTGTCAGTTGTACTCCATTCTGGCATCACTAGATAACCTAAACACACACACACACACGGAGTGGACCAGGGGACCATTCCCATTGCTGACACCAGTGGAATCACTGCACCACACACTTCTCCTTGCGCTTGTCTGCGTACTTCCTCCTCCTCTGCTCAAGGCCTCTCTCCAGTCTCTCATCCTCCTCCAGAGCCCTGAGTGCAGAGGGAGAGACCCGCTGTCACAAACTGTGCATGTGTGTGTGTGCATGTGCGTGCATGTGCGTGTCTGCGCGGGCGTATGAGGGTGTCTCACCCTCTCTCCTTGGCGTCGATGTCGTGAAGCAGCTCGTCTCTCTGGTTGACCAGGGACACCAGCTCCTGCAGCAGCAGCTGCTCCCTGTGCTGGTGGGCCTGCGTCTTCTGCCACTCTGGAGGGAACCACGCAGACCAGAGCGAGGAAACAGGACAGAGGGATATGAGATGGAACTCGTGAGCCGTGGTCGAGAGCAGAGGGGGATGAAGGGAAAGTGCTTTGTTTGATATTGGAATCCTCGGCAGTTATGTTTTTCAATAGATTTAGCCTTCCTCTTATATTTCTACTGTTTCTATATGAAACACCAATATAGAGTGTCATGTCTTGACATAGAAGAAAAAAACGGAAATGCTGTCCTGTAGAATCGGTTCTGTATCTGCCTGATTTAGGCAATAAATGTTACAAAAGTAGTGGTTGGAAAGAATAACATGAACACCCAGTCAACATTACTAAATAATCTTGGTTCCTGTTTTGGGGGAGAAGTTGCGAAGGAATATGAATAGCGTTCTTCGAACTTACCCTCCACAGCCATCATGTCTCGCAGTTCTTTGTTTAGCATCTCAAACTTCCTTTCCAGGTCCTGCTCCTCCAGCCTGCATAGGACCAGGTACATGGGTTAGATTTGAGAGAGTGTGTGTGCGTGTGTATATATGTGTATGTGCGTGCGTATATATGTGTATGTGTGCGCGTCTTACAGTAGCTGAAGGTGGTCCTGCCTCCTGATGAGGGCGTTTTTCTTGTTGACCAGCGTGAACCACTCCTGGATTAACCTCTCCTCGTCCACCTTGTCACTGCCTGTGGTAGCAGAGCCCACAGGAATACTATTTTACTCTACCAGCTCCACAACATACACTGTACCAATACAGCACATATTCAGGGCCTTAGTTCCCTCTCTCTCTCTCTCTCTTCTCTCTCTCTCTCTCTCTCTCTCTCTCTCTCTCTCTCTCTCTCTCTCTCTCTCTCTCTCTCTCTCCTTTCTTCCCTCTTTCCCGCACCTGTCTCCATCAGTCGCCTGAGTTTCCTCTCCACCACGTCTGCTCTGCTGTCGATGTGCTTCTGTTCCGCCTCCAGAGCCGACATTTCGCTCAGGACGTACTCGCTGGAGTCCTGTCAGTACAGTGACAAACGCACACTCACACACAAACCAAAGCTATATCCAAGGACTTCTAGAGCTGAGGGTGCTGTAGTTCTGTGTTAAAGTAGACCGGAACCAACTCATTTGTGGTTATGATGAAGACTGACCTGGCCATCCTCTGCCATTCTGGTCTCCTCACCAGATGCCCCCAGCTCTTTGCCTTCTGGGAAGATCACAAATGTAAACAAACTCAAAACTGGAGTCAGGAACAACCTTCAAAACAACACAGAACCCGCTTGGGCTCACCGTATAAAGCGTGTACCACTAAATAAAATACAACGCAACTCGCTAATGGGGATTATGGGAATTCATTTTAACTGGCTATTACAGAACATGAACATCTGCCAAAGTAAATTCCTTGTCTGTGCAAACTTTCATGGCGATTAAAACCCATTATGATTTATGATTTCTAATGACCGGAATGGTTTAGGTAATTTCTCAAAGGAATACAAGGGAGTTGAGTCATACTGCAATGGTTTCGATGAGGACTCCTGAGAATTACCATCATTACTCAATTCATTACTCATCATCAATACTGGAATATGGTACTTTTACTCTCAGGTACAGTAACACATAATTAACTTGCCTGTCTCTGATTTTCTCATAGCACCAGCACTCTCCTCTTGACCCGACGCAGCCTGGAAAGACAACACAGGAATAACAAGCGATAAGGCCGAGATATAGAGAGAACTTTAGACCAGGTTATGAGATGGAAGTAGAGAAAGATGTTTCCTACCTCTGCAGGATCACACTCCTCTGGAGAACTACTTCTCCTCTGAGACCGTCGTTTCTTCACTAGGTCTGCGTCCTTTACATGGGAGAATCCAGACTTGGACAGGAAGTGAGTGCGAGGTGGTGCCACTGGGGCCTGGGCACTCCCTGCACCTGCTGCACGTTTAGTTCTGGGAGGCGGGACCATGTCTCTATTGGTCTTCGAATCTGCTTCATCCTCTGCCGCAGCACTCCCATTGGTGTCCAGGGTTATCCCCTCCTCCTGGAGCTTCTGGGCGTAGTAGCGGGTGGCCGCCTCTGTGTCGACGCCCTGCCGGCTCTCTCCGGCCACGGCGTAGCTCGACTCGCTGCTGTTCTTCTCGATGTGGAGGACGCTCAGCTCCTGGCCCATGAAATACGTGCGGATCTGGTTGAGGTAGGTCATCACGATAAGGCGGTCAGGCACCGCCAGGAGAACCATGTCAGAGGGCTCCATCAGCCGAGAGATGCCCACCTCGGCAAAGCCATCGAAGGCCTGGGTGGGGGAGGAGATCGGGTGATTACAGAAGGACATGTTCTGTGGGGGCTCATGTAAAATATGATGGAATGGCACACATGCAGAGATAATCACCTTCTTGTTGTTGCGCTTGATGTCATATGGGTCAAGCATTTCAAAGTCTCTAAAGAATGAGAAGGAAATTTTACATTTAACCCATGAGCAAATGTTTAAACAAACACAGAATGCTCAATAATATTTTTTCAGAAAGCTGATGTTTTTCATACATCTTGTCTGGGTGGAAGTGGTGGAGGATTGCGCAGAAGGCCAGACCATTCCTCCAGGACGTGCTGAAGTTGGTGATCTTGACCCCCTTATGACCCTGGGTGACTTCCTGGCACCACTCCAGCAGAGACTGGCTGGAGGTGACCAGGCCTGGGCTGAACTCCAGTGCCTGAGGAAGCAACAACACATTCACTGGGTAATAACCACTCATCACTGACCATCACTCAGTCAACCATCTTATCTGTAAACTATTAGCAACGTACATCTGAGGTAGCAGCACTGTCTTGACGCTGTGGTGTTGACATCTGACCAGGCAATGGCGCAGCAAGACCCGAGGACTCTTCGGAAGCATCCTGTTGCCTTTAGAAAAGCAAAAAACACAGCAGATTTGTCGAGAAATATTAGCCTTCCCAGTTCAACAATGGTCAAGGAATAAAGTGTGGTCAAAATGAGCCTGAACATGATGAACTTCCATGAGCAACAGAGTGATCGCCATGAGTAAAATGGAAAGTTCTATGTTAGAATAGCGAGAATGAACAGAAATGCAAAAAAAAAAGGCATACAAGGTTTAAATGTACAAGGTCCAAAAAACACACTTCAGAGTTAGGTTAACCTACCTCTGTATTCCACATTATTTTCTACTTAACTTACCCTTTCTCCTCTAAGTCACTGGTAGCTACTGCTATTGACATAAAGCCAAAGTCCACCTCTTCTTCAACCCCCATCTCTTTACTCGAGTCTGTGTCCGTCTGTTCTGGCTCTCTGGCTCTGTCTACATGCAGCCAGTCCTCCTGTCCCGAGGCAGGAGTGGAGGCACATGTTGTTTCTGGGATGGCCTCATCTTTTTCACTGTCCTCAGTAACAAAGCTCTCAGTATCTGCAAAGGTCCAGCTCTCTGTGCTCTCCTCTAGTGCCCTCTTACCGGCCGTGACTTCAACTGAGTCTGTTGTCGGAGAAATGGTGGCGTTCGCTTGTTCTTCGGGAACATCCTGTGGGTCTACTTCCTGTTTCAACCCCGATGGGACTTGTACTGTAACAAACCCGTCATCAGACGCCTCAGTACTCGTCTCCATTGACGCTGAACTCATGACTTCCTGACTGGTTGGTTCTTCATCCTTCTGAGGCGGGATTAGCTTGCTCTCAGGTGCATCACTTTGAGTAGAGATGGGAGAATCCAATGGAGGAATCAAATCAGAGAAGGACTTAAGGCTTGTCCTAGGACAGGGCACAGGGGAGAGAGAGGGGTAAGGTTCATCCCCCAGTGTCCTATCCTGGTCTGACATTTTTGATGTTGAGTCTAGCGGACATAAAGATAGGGGGCTGGGAGCATTGAAGTCGTCAGGGAAAGATCCACTCAGACGTTTCCTTCCCCTTGGTTTTGGAACAGGAAGACCCGCTGGTCCACCTGCCGGGTGTGCACTCTCACTGCCATCAATCTGGACCCTGCTCCTTTTCCTGCGTAGGGGTACAACCAGCTCGTCGGGTGTCGAAGGGTCTCCAGGGGACAACGGAGGGAGGCTGCTGCTCCTGTCGCCATGTTGAGGGGGATCCAGCCCTCTGGAGGCTGAGGTTGCAGGTGAGCGTCCCCTCTCCCTGGGGGGCCTGGTGGCTTCATCAGCAGTCGTAGAGGCATCGGACAGAACGGGAGAGGTGACGTCTAGAGGTGGGAAATCATCGTTGGGGAAAGTGCCACTGAGGCGCTTCTTCACTCGAGGCATCGGGACTGGTAGGAGCTGTTCGACCTCCATCTTTACACGCGAGGCAGCGTCTTCTGCTGAGGCCACAGTTGGCTCATCTTCAACTGTCTCAAAGGTAGCCATTTCGGTAGAAGTCTGAGACTGTTTTACTTGAGAGTCCCTGAGTGGGTTATTTATATGGACAGGAGCTGTGGACTCAGCATTCAGAGCTTCTACAGTTGTGGCCTCTTCAGCACCATCTGATTCTCTTGATTTTGCTGAAGGACCTTGGGTTTTCTTGCACCTTGATGGGCCTATCATTCTGATGATTGAGAGTGGGGCAGTCTCCCCAACCCCTGAATCACTGTCTGTCTCTGTTTGGACAGGCTCAATAAGGAGATCATCTTGTGTCTTTGTTTCGCATGTGGTGGGAACTTCCTCTGCGGCAGACCGGCCAGAGATATCTTCCAGGTCATCAGATATCTGTGTTGGTTCAGGAGTGGCCTTTGATGCTCTCCTTGAGCGCACAGGAGGAACAAGCTCTGTTCCTGCCTCAGATGTCTTGTTGTCTTCGAGATGGGCTTTCTGAGAAGGTTCAGGGGTGAGACTCACCCTCCTCCTGGGAGGCTTGGGTGGAATCAGACCCATGGCTACTTGGACAGGTTTGTTCATCTCCTGAGGAGGCTCAGGACAGCTGGAGACTTCGGAAGCCGTTACGCCATGGGCCGGAACAGTGTCAGCGATGGTGTTCTCCTGGGAAGTTAAACTTCCTGGTTCATCCGCTTTCTGTTTGGGAGGCTCCGGTGTCAGGCTATCTTTTCTCCTCAGAGGCCTGTGTGGTGGGTCTGAGGATGGCAGCACAGATTCATCAGCTTTCTGTGGGGCTTCCGAAGGAACACTGCCATCTCTTTTCTTTACACGACAAGGAGGGACGAGAGAGTCGTCTCTCTGTGTTGAGTCTCTACCGCTGTCCCGTCTCCTCACCGGCCGGGATGGGACCACCTTGGTGTTGGCTTGAGCTACAGCACTTCCTGTCTCTAGAGGGAGACTGCCATCTCTTTTCCTCATCCTGGGAGGAAGGACCAACTCAGTAGTTGACTGTGCACGGACTGACTGGCCAGCGGCACCAATTTGTGCATCAGCACTCTGTTGAGGCTCGGGAGGAAGACTGGCGTCTCTGTTCTTTGTACGGCGAGGAGGAACCATATCGAGTGATGCACCGTGAGGATTTGTGTTGCGATCCGGAGTGAGGCTGTCTTTCCTCCTCAAAGGACGCAGTGGAACCATCGTTGTAGTAGGATTTGCAGTCTTTTCACCTTGATCACTGGCTTTCAGTGGAAGTTCTGGAGGAACATCCCGTTGTGGCTTCCTGCCTCGCTGAGGGTGTACAACGTCTGCGTGTGGTTCAATTGAGAGGACCTGGTCTTCAGATGATTTGTCTGAGATCATTTCTCTTGGCACTGAAGACGTCTCTACCAGTGACTTGTCTGTGGAGGGCTGAGTGGCATTAGGAGAGGCCTCTGTGCTTGTGTGTTGGGGGCTTAAGGATGAAAAAGAATCACATCAAACACAAATCTTAAATCTTAAAGAATTCCCAATCCATAAACGGCAACTATCATACGTGATTATAAACCCAAGTCCGTACCCAGGGGACGGGCTACAGAAGAAATCTCCCAGCAGGAAAGCGATCTAACTGCAAAACTCTTCATAATTCTCATAGCGTTTTCTCTCTTAACAAACATGCACACTCACCAACTCCCCACACTGCAACTACACTAAGCACACAGACATTGACCTGCACTGTGGCCCAGATAAGTGCCTTAGAATCACCAAGCAGCTTAGGGCTATTAAGACAGACACTAGATACAAGACAGTGAGCATTGATGAGCAAATCCAGAAACAAAGTTATGAATGTATAACACATTTGTACTCCACGCCGTGCAGCCACACAGTTCTTAGTAGGGTTTTATCCCCGGAGACTCACCCTTTGTCCAGAGAAGCTGATAGTTCTGCTCCCATTTCATCCTTCAAATTCTCTAATGGCCTCTCTGCTACCAAACCTTCAACACAACCTGACATCTGTCTCAAATCCTGCCCTGTGACTGCTGGTTTCTCTCCTACATGATCCCACGAGCCAGCCGAAGTCTCCTCTTCCTTTGCTACACCAAAGTCTTCTTTTGAGATCTCTGAAAGGTCAGCCGCAGTTAGTGGGGGCCATTTCTTCATACTACCCGGGCCTACTGCTCCAACAAAACCATCATCACTGTATGTGGTTGGTGATGGAGACTCAGATCGATCTCCTGCTAGAGTCCACATATAGGGTTCAGCAGTTGTGGGAAGATCAATGGCTATATTGGTTTGAACCAAGCCTTCACGGTGAGCTGACTCCACAGAGATTGCATCCGGAATGAGGGGAGAGGGATCTGGGAGAGTGGTAGAGGTACTACCTAAGTGGATCTCTGTTTCCACAGAGGATGAAAGGGCCTGGTTTGCCCCTTCAGCTGGAACGGAGCTGGAAGGCCCCAAAATGGACGCTACTGTTTCATAACTACAAGAGAGGGATACTAAAGTCAGGAATTGAAATCCTTAACAGGCATGCTATATGCTACAGTGTAGCATGTAAGGTTTCAATACTACAGATGATTCACACATCTGTCAGGAATTTAGAACTACTGATTACGTTATTAATGCAATGAAATACAAACAAGTAAGAAAAATGGAATTAACTGGTGAGTCTCTGAGGGGATCAACTTCACACCAATGGCCAACTCACCCTCTGTGGAAGACACCTACAATGGCCTGCACAAGGCCTGAGGGCTCCTTCTCTGTCTCTGAGTCCTCAGCTTCCAGCACTTCCCACTCTAAAACTAGCTCTGACTCTGTGCTCTCCCAAGACTTCTGCTTGGGATGGAATTCTTCTTCCGAAAGCTTCTCTCTATGATGGTTGCTGGGGACACTGATATCATATAAGCATATGCATATTGAGGACAATGTCTCCACAGATTCCATGCCACACTAATAACAGCGGATTAAATGCACTGCAGTCAAATATTGATACTGTAGATTACTCATGATGTTCTCATGTTCCTCAATTGAGTCTGCATTATTTGATCTAAACTATCTGAGCTTCACACACATCACCAACCAAACCATGCATTCTAAGATGTGTCTAGATCTACTATGCTATCGTTTATGTTAACCAGCAAATAAAGTGAGACAAAAAGGACCACCCTTATGTATCCAATTTCACTGCAACCCATGCATGGAGGCCTAGGCGTATTCACTTACCCCTTATCTACAGCAAGATCTGCCATTTCTCTCTCACCATCTTTCAACTTTTCTTCTACACGCAAAGTTTTCTCTACAAACCAAATAAATGAGTATGATCCAATGCAATTTTGAGGAATTACACAGTTTCAGAAATGACTTTAAGGTAATAGGAGCCAGCCTTAAAGCAATGGAAATCAGAGCTTACCATCTCCAGAATCTGAACCGCACGGGAGATCATTAAGGTGACCAGGTTTGCTTGTTTCCTTGGGGAGTGACGGTGGCAGAAGGGCAGCCATTGCTTTCGGTGGAGATATGGATGGTAATCCAGGGATACGACTCTCAGCTGGACATGAGGGTGCCATTGCTACCATATTCTTTATTTTTTCAATGTGTTCTGCTGACACGGATGTAATAAAGGCTTTCTTCTTTCTCTCTGGCTTCTCAAAGAAGGGCTTAGTAATTACTACCTCTGTATTCTTCTGATCGGAACTAACCATTCTCGCTGATGGGAATCCAGGAATAGCTGAAACATATGGGGCAGATGCAAGTAAACTTGTGATGTTTGGGGATCTATTTTTAATTGGAGCTGAAGGGAAACCAGGCATAAGAGTTTCTCTTGGGCATGATGGTACCATGAGCAACATACTGCTCATTGCATCACTAAAGGGTCTTTCCTGAGCTTGACAGACTGGTGATATGATGTCTAATTGCTTTGTCTGTGGCTTTACCCACAAAGGGTTTGATTCTAGTAGGCAATCTTCTCTTGGGCCTTTAGAAGTGGATGGGAAACCAGGAAGGCAGGAGGTTTTGTTGTTGTAGGGGACCAGACTCAGCATGTTTGGCTCCCTAGCTTTGGGATTAGGTGCAGAGGGGAAGCCAGGAGACCTGGCAGCTTCTGGACAAGACGACACCAAGGCCACCATTTCTTTCATGATTTCCCTGTCTTGTTTTGGACTGCCTACTGCAAAAACTGTTTTCTTCTTTTTCTTCTGAAGTTCTTCCCACAGTGGGTTTGGGTCAACAAGCCAATCCAAATGTTCCTCAGTGGTTGCAATGCCTGGGAGACTTGAAACTTTGGGGCATAAAGGTACCAGACTCATCATCTTGTGTTGTGGTGCGGAGGGGAAGCCAGGAATCTTTGCAGCATGTGGGCAAGATGGTACTAATGCAAACATGTTTTTGGAAGTATCTATGCCAAGTTCTGCTTCATGAATAACAAACTTTTTCTCCTTTTGTGGTCGCTCTATCAATGAACCGTGTTCAGTGACCCATTCTGCTTGCTTATCATATTTAAGCGATGGAAACCCTGGGATATTAGAGACTTGGGGGCAGAGTGGGAGCAGATTGACTATATTCGGTCCATAATACACAACTTTAGGATTTGGAACAGATGGGAAACCAGGTATACATGACAGTTTTGGACAGGATGGCACCAGAGCCAGCATTGGTGTCGTCATGTTTGCGTCTTTTTCAGATTTTTCTATCATTAGTGTCCTCTTCTTTGGTTTGTTATTCCACAACGGTTCAGTTTCTGTAAGCCATTCTGTCCTCTTAGTTTGATCAGATGATGGGCAGCCTGGAATAGTTGAGCATTTTGGAAGAGAAAGTGAAAAATTAATCATACTTGGCATTGTCCCAAAATATACCACTCTGGGTAGTGGGACAGATGGAAAACCAGGGGTCCGGGCTGCTTTTGGACAAGTTGGTACAAGGGAAACCATTCCTTTCATATCACGATTGCCTTTTTCAAATCCATCGATAATTAATATCCGCTTTTCCTTCATTTCTTTCTTCCATAATGGCTGACAGTCTGTTTGCCAGTCTTTACTGTTAGCTTCCTGAGTGGATGGGAAACCAGCCATACTGGAGACTTTGGGGCATGATGGAAGAAGGTTGGCAAGATTTGGTGCATAGTAGACTACTTTGGGTTGTGGCACCGAGGGAAAACCTGGAATACGAGCATGTTTAGGACAGGATGGCACTATAGCCATCATTGCTTTTACTTCATCTTTGTCTTGATCTGATCTTCCGTAGATTACAACTGACTTGACCTTCCTACGTTTCTCCCACAATGGATGAATACTAATAAACCAGTCTCTTTTAGAAGCCTCCAATGATGAGGCAAAGCCTGGAATACAAGAGGATTTTGGGCAAGATGATAGTAGGCTTAGCATACTTGGTTCACAGCGAACCAGTTTGGGTTTGGGTACAGACGGGAATCCGGGTATACGAGCCTCTTTTGGACAGGAAGGTACCAAGAGCACCATAACTTTCATCTGATCTTTCACCCTCACATCTGGTGTGTATGCAGTCACCATGGGCCTCTTCTTCAATTGCTTCTCCCATAGTGGTTCCTGATATGGCAGCCATGTATTCTTACTATCTCCATCAATGGATGGCATACCTGATATACTGGACACTCTTGGGCATGAGGACAACATATTAACCATACTAGGTCCATAGTAAATGTGTTTTGGTTCTGGTGCTGAGGGGAAGCCAGGAGTCCTGGCTTCTTTTGGACAGGATGGCACCAGAGCTGACATTCCATTCATTTCACCTTTATCTTTATTTGATATGTCCATAAATTTTATATTTTCCTTTGTCTGCTTCTCCCACAGGGGTGTATGAGTCATAAGCCAGTCTTGTCTATCAACAGCCTCAGTAGATGGGAAACCAGATATACTTGAGACCTTTGGGCAGGACGAGAGAAACGATCCCATATCTGGACTTTTTTCAAAATACTCTGCTTTGGGGTGAGGCATGGAGGGGAAACCAGCAGCCCTTGCTTTTTTTGGACAAGCTGGTACCATAGATACCATGCCTCTTGTCATCTCTCCTCCTTGGTAGCTGTCTATTGAGACGGTGCTTTTGTCTTTGACTTGTTTTTCCCAAAGTGACGCTTGGTCTTTTGTCCATTCTTTTGTATAATTTCCCTCAGTGGATTGAAAACCTGCTATACTTGAAACTTTGGGGATAGACAACAGAAGATCAACCATACTTGATTCTATCTCAGTCCTGCGCCGGGGCAAGGAGGGGAAGCCTGGAATGCTGGCAGCTTGAGGGCATGTTGGCGCTAAGGCAACCATTTCCTTCATAGCTTCCTTATAATATTTTAAGCCCTCTCTGTTGAAAAAAAGCTTTTCCTTTGGAGGTGCCTCCCATATAGGTTCTTGACTTATATACCAGTCTTTTCTACTAGCATCAGCAGTAGATGGCCAACCAAGCAGACCAGAATATTGGGGGCAGGATGGTAAAAGGTTTACCATACTTGGACTAAAGTGAACAGCTTTTGAATGAGGTGTTGAGAGAAAGCTGGGACTCCTGGTCTCATTATGGCATGATGACTTTGTATCCACCACGTGCTTCATGAACTCTCTATCTTCCATTATTTTGTCCAAATGGGATGTGGATGCAATGACCTCTGTTTCTCCGACGGTGTATGGATTGTTCCTGATTGTTTCATTATCTGAACACTCTCCATCGTAAAGTCTTGGGTAAGATGGCAGTTCATTTTCCATATAAAGCTCATGCTCTATTTTCTCTTCCCTAAGCTTTGGTTGCTGTGCAGATGGAAATCCAGGTATAGTGGCAGCATTGGGACAAGATGGAACCATGTCTGAAATTCCTTTCATTGTCTCCCTTTCTTGCAGTGATATATCCATTGCCAGTTCTAGAGCCTCCTTTGGAGGCCTCTCCCATAATACGGTCTTGTCCACCAGTGCATCCTTTAAGTGAGCCTTTGTGGTAGTTTCCCTGGAGGGAAACCCTGGTGATGTAGCAACACCTGGACACGATGGCAGCAGAGGAACCATGTTTTCAGGTCTGAGAAGAGGGGAAACTCCAGTCAGTCTAAGGTGACTTACAGCAACCAAAAAAAGCGATAGGACTGTGTCCACATTCTACAGCCAAAAACATTCATTCCACCCACAAGCATCAGCACGGAAGTTGATGCTTGATCCGTGAAGAAAGACTAAAGCGTCACTCGTTGCATGCTTTTGAGTCCAACAATATTACAACTGTACTATGATCAACAATCTGCGAATGCTGGAGCAAAACTATAAAACCATGCAGATTAAAGTAACTAAACCGGCATCACACAAGCAAACAGTGATTCTGGGGTTTCCCACACTTACCCCCCACCAGTGCGTGTGAGTGCATCCACTGTTTCCACTAATCCAGTAACCACCTTCGTCTCCCTAGCCAATATCGTTTCCTTTTTGTCAACATCGAAACCAGATTCTGACACAAATACTTTATCTACTGTAACATCCATGGGTGGTTCCCTAAAGGACACTATTGATTGACCGTCAACTAGGTTCAGATTGGTTTCCTTTGAATCTTTCTTAACAGCTCCTGTCATATCATACAATACTAGCTGTCCTTCTTGGGTTGGAGATGGATGTGAGGGACTGAAAGAGAGTAACATGAACAGAGGAACGCCATGAATATGATGAATCACAAAGTAGAAACTCAACATGCGTAAGGCAGTGATTAGAAATCCCAACACTGTCAGTCAGGTGTTGATCAGTACAAAACAGCCCAAAAAGCCAACAGCTACCATACATTTGCAAACCAACTTAACCCACCTCTCTCTGACAGTCAAGAATAATGGCATATCTGTGGGCATAGAGTGCCACATTCTGCAGTATAAGTGTCTGAAAATAGAGTCCAAAAGCAAATGTTTTAAACACTATACATTGACTGCAGGGAGAGACATGTCAGACAAATGCCATAATGCAGCTTCTAAGTTGTCTGCTATCCTTGTCCCACTAACTCACCCTTTTTCTAGAATGCCCACATCTTGAGCCTCATTTTGTGTCCAAAAGACCCCTTCCACTCTGAGCCCCTCCATCACTGAACCATCTTTTGATCCTTGTACTTCCTCTTTCACCACTATTTTGATGTCACTGCTTTGATGAGCTTTTCCTCCACTGTGGTGAGACATTTGGGTTTGTACAGATGACAGTTCAGAGACTGGGGTCTTGCTTGGGCTGGGCAGCAACATTGCCTCCATCCTTTTCTTGACATCATCTGGCACATCTTGGTTGGAATTAAAAGATCCTACTGATGCTTCTTTGAGGGACTTTTCTCTAACTGGCATCTCCTCTATCGACCACTGTCGAATCAGAGCCTCTCTTCTACGGTCTGTGACTGCTGCAGAGACTTTAGAACCATTCGAGCGGCATGATTTGACTGAAGCTGTAATACATTCATTTGTTCTGTGTTTTGGGGCTGATGGAAATCCAGGTATCCTGGCTTTCCTTGGACATGTTGGTTCTAAAGCCATCATGCGTTTACTCAAGTTTTTATCAGATCTTATAATATAAATAATTGGGGGTGTATGTATTGTTACAGCACTCTCTTTCAATGGTTTCTCCAGTAATGGTTTATTCCCCAATGGCCAACCCTTTACTCGACTCTCTACTGTAAGAGTATTTGTGGATGGAAGCCCCAGAACAGAAGACAACATAGGACATGTTGGTACAATATCTACCATACTTGTAAGCTTTTTTACATTAAGTTGTGACAGAGAAGGAAATCCTGGAAAGAGAGCAACAATTGGACATGATGGTACAAGAGACACCATAGCATTTCTCACGAGTTTGTGTCTGTAACAACTCTGTCCCTGAGATAGGGAAAATATCTGAGTCCTAGCTAATGTCTTGAGTGGTTTTTCCCATAATACACTCTTAACTGTGGGCCAGTGCTCTACTCTGACATCAGACCATGATGACTGTCTCGAAGGAAAACCAATGATGCAGGAATTTTCAGGGCAAGTTGGTGACAGACAAGTCAAAAATGGCTCTTTCTGAACAGTACTGACACAAACCACTTTAGATGGAAAACCAGGGATGGTGGCATGTCTTGGACAGGATGGCACCATACTCAGCATTATTTCTTTGTCTCTCAATGACATCTCAATTGGGTGAAACTGAGAAACAATCCCCTTTCTTTTAGTCAGTGGTTTATTCCACAATGACTGCCTGTCTACATGCCAACCAACCTTTGACATTTCCACAGGGTCTCTGGATGGTAAACCTGGAACTGTTGTATGCTTTGGACAGGTGGGTAAAATATTTAGCATACTAGGGGCTTTCTCAAGTCCAAAAATAATCTGAGGTCTCTGTCTAGACTTTGAAGGAAAGCCTGGAATAGTAGCATTTCTAGGGCAGGGTGGCAACATTGAAACCATAATTCTAACCATTGCTTTTTCTTTGAAAGATTGACTCGCCTGAATAACAACTTTTGCTCTTTTCTTTAATGGTCTCAACAACAAAGGCCTCTTACTGGCATGCCAGTGACCTTCATCTGTGTCTACTGGTACTCTTGATGGCAAGCCAACAACTCTGGAGCTCCTAGGACAAGTGGACAACAGGCTATGCATAACTGGAGTTTCTACTAACTTCAGCTGAGAGGGCAACCCTGGGATACTGGTCTTGAGTGGACATGATGGTAACATAGCTGCCATTTCTTTCACTAATTCTTTGTCGTCGTATGATGTACAGACATGTGAACACATTTTCACATTAACTTTATGTAATGGCCTCTCCCACAGAGATTCTCTCTCTAAACACCATACTTTATCTTCAGAATCAACAGGTTGTTTAGATGGAAAACCTGGCATCTGGGATGATTTAGGACAGGTGGGAAGTAAACACATCCTACTTGGTGTGTCTGCTTGCCTCTGGGGTGCAGAGGGGAAGCCTGGAATACGAGCCTGTCTAGGACAAGTTGGCACCATTGCTGCCATCCCATGAATGTTTTTATCATGAGTTTGGTAAATTGGCAAAATCAACACGTCACCTTTCTTTAGTGGCTTCTGCCACAGAGAACATCTGTCCACAAATATATCCTCATTTTTGACTGACTGTCTTGAAGGTAACCCTAAAACTCTTGCTACCTGAGGACATGTAGGCAAGAGGTATACCATACTTGTCTCTTGCCTTGGTGCAGAGGGGAAGCCTGGAATTCTAGCCTTACTTGGGCAAGATGGTAACATATTTGTCATATTTGTAATCTTTTTACAAGGAAAATATGACGTGTCCTCAAAGTGAAGCAATCCTGGCCTTTGTGCGAACACCTTGTTGAACAGAGACTCTCTATTCACTGGCCACTCAACTGCCTGTGCCTGGTCAATACTTGGCAAGCCAGGAACCCTCGATGCTTTTGGACAAGAGGGCCGTAGATTTACCATGCTTGGGATTTCAGCTGTCCTCTGGCTGGGTGCAGAAGGAAACCCAGGTACACTGGCCTTTCTTGGACAAGATGGCATCAAATCTACCATGTTTTTCCACATTTTTTCATCTTTATAGAAAGATGGAGACATTATTAACCAATCTTTTTTCTGTAGTGGCTTTTCCCACAACGCCCTTCTGTCCACAACCCAGTCTGTATCTTTGGATCCAACTGATTCTCTTGACGGTAAGCCTGGAACTCTTGCTACTCTTGCACAAGTAGGAAGAAGGTCAACCATGCATGGCTCTTGTCTTTGTACAGTGGGAAACCCAGGGATTCTAGTCTGCCTTGGGCAAGATGGCACCAAAGCGAACATCCTCACTATTTCTTCATCTTTACACTGAACTGGAGACATAGGAAGATCAAATAGGTAACTTTTCTCCAATGACTTCTGCCATAGTGGACTACGGTTTACAAGCCAAGCTTCATCCCTACATCTCCGTGGCTGTACTGAGGGGAAACCTGGAACTCTAGCCACCTTAGGGCATGTAGGAAGAAGGTTAACCATACTTGGCTCTCGTTGAGGTGCAGAGGGAAAGCCTGGAATGCTAGCTTGTCTTGGACAAGATGGTAACAGTTTGACCATGTCTTTCATGTGTTTGGCATTCTTACATAATAATACTTTAATCCCATATTGTGGCTTTTTATTCAGTGGCCTCTCGATGGATGATCTTCTCAGAGCATGCCAGTCAAGATTGTTTGACTGATTTTGATGTTTAGATGGTATACCAGAAACCTTGGTTATGTCAGGACATGAAAGCAGAAGGCTCACCATACTTGGTGTCCCAGCTAGCTTTTGTGGCACAGAAGGGAAGCCTGGGATAGAGGTCTCTTTTGGACAAGAAGGCAACAGCCTAAACATATCCTCATATTTACTCAGAACTGGAGAAGCAGATGGCATTAAGAAATCATATTTCTTCAATTGCTTCTGCCACAGTGGCCTTTTGTCAACAGCCCAATCTTCATCACTATACTTGACTGGGTCAGTCGAAGGTAAACCTGAAATTCTAGCTCTTTTGGGGCACGTAGGCCAAATGTTCACCATTCTGGTTTCGGGAATTGGTGCTGAGGGGAAGCCAGAAACACTGGCTTTTCTTGGGCAAGTAGGCAACATGTCTACCGTTTTCCTCCTCGTTTCAGCCTCCTCCATAGTGACTTCCTTATTCATCTGTAGAATACATCCTTCTCTTATCCTCACTGGCTTTTCCCACACTGGATGTCTGTCCACAATCCAGTCTTCATCTCTGGACATGCCTGTCTCTCTGGAGGGTACACCTAGAATGCTGCTTTTCCTGGGACATGTAGCTAGAAGGTCAACCATGCAGGGCTCTTGTATTGGGGCAAACGGGAAGCCAGGAATAAGGGATGCTCTTGGGCAGGATGGTGTCATATCCACCATTTTTGTGCACATTTCACGATCCCAATAAACTTTATCAACATTATCTAAATGTGATAATAAGGATCCTGACCTCTTTCTAAAAGATATCTTGACCAGGGGGTTTCTATCCACTGGCCAGCCAGCTGACTGTGTCTGATTTAAAGAAGGCAATCCAGGAATACTTGAAGCTTGGGGACAGGTTGGCAGTAGATTAGCCATACTTGGTGTTCCCAACATCTTAGAAACCTCAGCATTGGGCTCTGTATCAGATGTAAATACATGAACAGACTTTTCATTTTGAGAAGATGGGAGTAATGCTACCGTTTCTTCCAATTGCTTGTCTACATACTCTACATCTAAAACACCAAAGGAGGAAGGTCTCATAGCTGCCTGCTCCTTCTGTGAAACCTCCCATAAGGGCTTTGCATCCTCATGTAAATTACTACCCCGAAACTCAGCAGTTTTGTTTGGCTGCTTTGATGGCAAACTTGCTGAACTGGACACTGTTGTGACACATGGTGCCAGGTTAACTTTAAGAGGCTCCATTTGGAGTTCTGGGGTTTCCATTTTGTGTTGGGGTGCGGAGGGAAAACCGGGGATGGTAGCCACCCCGGGACTGCTTGGCACCATGGAGGCCATGTTGTCCTTGGATTTCTGATTGACTGGAGTGACTCTGGGGCTCTCTGTCAGAGGCCTCTCCCTAAGTGGGTTCTTGTCAAGTGACCCCTGGTCAGAGTGTGCCTCTGATGTTTTGGTTACTATTGTGGAGGGGAAACCAGGAGAACTGGCAACTCTTGGACAAGATGGAAGCAATGTGTCCACGCTTTCAGTTCTAAAGGGACAAGCACACCAACAAAAATATGTCAGGCCATGTGGAACACTTAATCTCAATCTGACTGTATTCAAATGAGAATACATACATCCGTTCTATATACATGTATACTGTATACATTAAGTCTAGAACATTGTTTACACAAGCTGAATGAGCATTACACATATGAGTTAGAGGAGTATTGTGTTCTATGCCACACTTACCCCCAATCCCTGGGTATGACTTCAGATTGTCCTACGTTTGTGGGAGCAGTTGTCTTAGGGACAACTTTCAGATCCTGCTCTTTCTTTGCATCTTTCCTTTCTGTGTGAGCAATGTCAGGCCCATGTTTCATAGAGTGTGAAAGAACAGTTTTGGAAGAGCGCGTCTTCTGTTTCTTAGAGGGTGGCTTCAGAGTGAACTGAACAGACTCAGTATTTCCTGAGGCTGTGCCAATCTGAATGGACATCTTGGTCATGTGACTTCTTGGTTTGACCAGTGGCTCCATGGCAGAAGTGAATGTGGGCTCAGAAAGGCCAGCCTTAGTCTCAGGTGAGGAGGGGATGGGACGTGTTGATGGTTTGGGTTTGGGTTTGGTTTTAGGTTTGGGGTTGGGGAGCACCCTTGTTGGCATGGCCTCTGCCTGATTCCTGACAGGTTTTGGCATCTCAAAATATGGGACTTGGGGGGCAGAGGGTGCTCTGGGGCTAAAGGGCAGCACAGAGGTCATGCTCTCAGGTCTGAGGGACAAACAGATCAAGGTCAGAGTTCAGGGATGGAGATTTATATCTCTATAGCAATAATCAAGTCAAAAGCAAGCTTTGACCGCCAAGTCTGATATAAACAACACAGTCTACACGCCATAACATGATGCTCATGCATTTCAACACAAGTATCACTACGTTTCTACTACAGCTAGCACAGTGCTGCCAACAAGCCTAAAACACCCTCCCTGTAAGAAACTCCCAAGGCACAAAGCAAGCAGTGACCACATCACATCTTGCAACATGACTTCAGCTACAGGAAACTTGCCACACAACAGGATGTAATCAACATTCAGGGAGTTTCCAAAAAGGCCCATTTGACAGAAATGCAATACACCAACAGCA
Organism: Osmerus mordax; assembly: GCF_038355195.1. Classification (NCBI taxonomy): domain Eukaryota; kingdom Metazoa; phylum Chordata; class Actinopteri; order Osmeriformes; family Osmeridae; genus Osmerus; species Osmerus mordax. Next base: position 5,448,679 of record NC_090072.1, on the reverse strand, counting down.
ACGCAACACAACTGTGATTATATACTGTCTAGATCTAGTTTAATGATAGTGTATCTATACTACTAAATGCCACAACAAAAGTAAATATTTACATTTGATTCATTTAGCAGACACTCTCCAAAACAACAAAGCGACATCCAAATAATACCAATAAATAAATTGATCTATTTACTCGTTATCTCATGTTGTGCTGAAGTCCACTGTGACATAAAACTCATTTAGTCTGAATTTTGTTTGATATTATGTTTTTAATGAGGTCATATTAACATTTTAGAGATTTCAGATGTCCTACATTTCACATTGTTTACAAACTTGTCTGTGCTCATATAAACCAGACCATGCTAGCCATTGTTAGTAAAAGGAGATGCTTAGGTTAAAACCACACCAGCTATTCCAAGCAATTTGACATGATTCCTCTAAACACACTCATACATCAGTGTATCAAAAAGAGTTCTTTATAACAAGAATAGTCAAAAACAGAATTTGGACCAAACACTGTATAGATGGTTGAAATATAAAGCTGATATACAGATAATCCACAACCACTGTGGATAGCTGGCTGCAATCAGCAACCAGTGAGCTCAAGTTCAGGTTTGGAGGAATTATGACCATGGATAGAGTGTTTAATCACATCAAACATCTCTGTTTACATTGATCCACTCACCCAGCAGTTCCCCTGACAATCTCCAATCCATACGCTTGCGGAGCCTCCCGCCTTTTTTCATAGGGCCTGGCCAATGGCGTCTTGTTTGGGTCTGGTTTATTACCGGCGTTATTGACTATTCCTGTGGTTAGGAGTTCTGAGGTCAGTGGCTGGAGAGAATCCAGAGGAGTTTCTCCTCCTCGGAATAAAGATGACACCTTTGTCTACTGTGGTTGAATTGAGTTCTACTCACCAGTAGGTGGAACATTTGGATACTCCTCTTCAGCCAGTGTGCTGAGATGTCTGTGAAGATCTGAAAGACCAGACACATGACTGGATCAGTGACCTTCAACAAATGCTGGTCTTGACGTTAAAACCGCTGGAAGCCAGCAACCGCTTCAATTAGTCAAGCTAGCTGGAGCCACAGGTTATAGGTGAACTCTTTATGTGTCCCTTGAGGTCTAGTACCTGAGTCAGGCTCATGGGGGGGAGCAGTGACAGGTTCCTGGGGGGTTATGGGGGACTGAGTCTGATCGGGGGGGGCACAGAGCATAGGAGGAGCAGAGAAGGAGAGAGAGGGGGTGGGGCGGGCTCCAGATGACGAGGTCACATGGGACCTTGTGACGTTGGAGCGGGCCTCACTAGGGAGGGCTCGGAGCCTCCAGTCAGGGGTTTGACCAGCAGGAAGGGAGGCTAAGAGGACGTGAAGGGAAGAGAAAAGAGTAGGACATAGGAAGAAGGAAGGAGGGGGGATGAGGAAAAGTTGGACGAAGTAGAGTATAAATGGAGGGCCGAGTAGTTTCCATAAGAATATCAGTCACCTGGTTAAAAACGGGATGTTTAGAGTGGTTAGACAGGCATTCTTACGTCGCTAACGTTTAGGGGGGGTGCAAAGTTTAGTGTGGAGCTTCAGTACCTGACTGGGAGACATGGGGCGGAGCAGGACCGGCGGCACATTGCGAAACACCGAGAGCAACAGGTGGGGATCCGGGGGGGGAGTCCCAGTATTGGACAGGGGGAGGGAGAGGGTCCAGGGAGGAAACGGAGGGAGAGGAAAGCGTGGTGGTGGAGGAGGAGGAGGAAGATGCAGGAAGGGAGAGAATGAACGACACCGATTCAGAAAACGGGGTCTGAGAGCCAGAGGGGGAAGGGACAGGGGTGGAGGAGGAGGAGGAGGAGGGGGAACGGGATGGGGATGACAGAGCGCAGTAGGGATGTTCAGCAGGTGAGGGAGGGACGCACCGGGGAACGGATGCAGGATGAGAAGGGGAGGGTGGGGGAAGGAGAGGTAGAGACGCGGAGGCTGAAAGCCCAGCTGGGGCAGGTGCGGACGGAGGAGAGGCCGAGTTCCACGGGGTCTCGATGCACTGCTTTTTCTGAAGGGGGGCGTTATCCACGGAGTCATGGGGGGAGGGGCGCAGGGATTTAGGGGAGAGAGCGGGTGGGGATAGGGGGGCCAGGGTTTGAGGCGATCTCCATTCACTCTGCCAGGGTACTGGGAGAAGGAGGGAGACAGGAAATGGAGAGATGGGAGGATGAGAAAAAGGAGGGATGGCAATGAAGTAGTACAGGGTGAAGGTGAAAAAGAGAGGGTAAAAGAGAGGAAGAGGGAAATGGTGTGGGGGTCATGTGCAGTAGAGAGAGGTGATTGAGATTGGAAAAGAAAACAGAGAAAAGAATCAACAGCAAAGCCTCGATTTACACCAGAGAAAAGTAGAATAGGCAGAAGGGACTTCCTAAAATGACATGTAATGACAGTGGTCCCGGTCACAATCATGCGATCTACAGCTCGTATATGAATGTGGACCCTGAGACGTTAAAAACACTATTCCAGATGCTGTACATGCCACATCTAACTATCCATCCAGACCATTTATAACGACCTGGAGAAACTCCAAGGTCTTTAGCCAATGGCCTATGCTGTACCTGTGTCAGGGGCAGAGGGCAGACTGGTAGGCCTGGTGAGGGCGGAGCCCGGCTCGGCCAGTGAGGTGAGGTAGGCTTTGGGGGCAGAACCAGGCTCCGCTAATGAGGTGAGGTATGCTTTGGGCCGGCGGAGCACAGGGAGGGGCTGAGCGCCGGGAGGGGAGGAGCCGGCGGAGGAGGGAAGGGCGGAGAAGGAAGGAACGCTCTGAGGCCTCCAGGCGCTGGAGCGAGCAGTCGCATAGGTCGCTGAGAGAGGCGGAAGAGGGGGACCAAGGGAGGAGGGGCAATGAGAGGCGGAGAAGAGAGAAACAGACAGATGAACAGACAGAGAAACAGATGTCGTGTTCCACAGTCAGTGGCTGTGTCAGACACACTACCTGTCTGTGGGATGTCAGAGAAGGAGGGAGGATGGAGGGGTGCTGAGGAGGGGGAGGAGGAGAGAGGAGAGGAGGACAGCCGGGTCAGGGAGCCAGAGAGGGACGACGGCGGCGTGAAGGAGGGGAGCACGCACACCGTCTGACCCTCGTCTAGACGCGCCGAGTCGGAGGCCGGGTCGCTACGGTGACCCTGAGCCTTCCGGGGAACAGAGATGGGCACTGAGAGAAAGGAGCAGAGCAGAGGGTGGATGGAGGGAAGGAAGGAAGGAGAGAGGGAGAGCAGAGTGAACTTACATCAGCTAGAAACAAGATGCAGTTGGACAAATGCCAAAAATGATCAAATATGTCGCCCCTCTGATTCACTGTGAGCTAGGGTGGTTGCTAAGGAAATGAGGCAACCGCCCCTAGAAACCTTTTGTTATAAACTCTGAAGGAGGCTTTTCAGTCACAGCGAAAAAAATTATTATGCTGGGCCCGTCGCAAGGAGCATTCTGTCCATTCTTGCTGGGGTTGGCTTGCATCATATTCAACCTGTGCTCTAAACCTATTCAAACAGTAGGGGGCGCCTCAGACTCATTACAAAAACAAACAACGGCTAACAGTCTGTTATCTACAGGGTACTCTAATCTAACAAAGCAGTCAGACCAGTCAGTTATCTACAGCGTACTCTAATCTAACAAAGAAGTCAGACCAGTCTGTATTTTTGAACGTTTGATATAAAACTAAGATCTTCCCTGAAATTCTCGGGATTAAAGTAAAAGAAAGTCAAACACTGAAGGTCCAGGTGAGAAAGGTTTTCAAGTGGTCCTCAATGTGATCCTTGAATCAATACTGTGAAGTCGACCCCCCAGTGACTCGAGTCTATCCTTGATTAGCCAGTCTGTCCAGTACCTGTGCCAGCAGTGGGCTGGAAGATTTTAGGCAGAGCGGGTGGGTGGGCGCGGGTGAAGGCGGGCACAGTGTAGGCATAGGCGGAGGGACGGGCCGGCTGGGCGCCGCCCGCTGGGCCGGCGGGGCGGGGCCGGGTAGGGGGGCCAGGTGGAGCAGAGGGGTCGGGGGGTACAGGCAGGGGGGGGCGGGAGAGGAGAGAGGTGGGAGGCACACCCGAGCTACACTCCATCTCTGTGATAGATGAGTGAGGGATGAGAGAGGGGGAGGAGATGGGGGATAAGTGGGCGATGAGAGAGGGGGAGGAGATGGGGGATGAGTGAGGGATGAGAGAGGGGGAGGAGATGGGGGATGAGTGGGGGATGAGAGAGGGAGAGGAGATGGGGGATGAGAGAAGGGTAGGAGAGGATGGAGGAAAGAAAGGAAGAAAAGAAGGAATAAAGCAGAACATCGTAGCGGAAGGAAGAGGAAGGTAGAATAGTGAACAAGACAGCAGGAGCAAAGAAAGAGAAAGGAGGAAGAATGAAAGAATATAAGGAATGGAGATTGACAGCACTCAGATACTCACTGCAGACAAAGTGCGTGAACCACTGCTATCAACAACCTTCTTCATTAACACTAACACTAGCTCTGCTATTCAATGAATACAGTTTGATAGGACAAACCAGGACAATCTGACAGTCCGTTGTGCACATATGAAACTGTCCAATCTTGTTTGTTCTAACTTTTATTTAAACTTATTGAGCATCATTTTGGAGAGACACTATTCTAATATGCCTTGTATCTTTCCAAAATCTTATTTTCCTTTGATCTGTAGAGAGTATCTGTTCCAGAATTAGGGAGCAATGTGGCAGTATACCATTATTTGAAACCTCATGAGATCAATATTCATCAGCTTCAGTGAATATAATTCATCAAACTAACCCAAATAAATGAATAATGGTTAGGAATAGTTTGAGAGTCAATATTCACAACACTGACCCACGAATATCCTCATTTCAAATAAATGGCTTTGCCCATGATTGAAAAACATAAGCACGGGGGAAAGAAGGAGTTATTCAGTTGATCTGAAATACCTGAGTCAAACACAGGTCTCCACGCCTGGTCGTGTATCCTTCTTGTTGGAGGAACTGGACCTTTCAGAGAAAAGAAAGGAGCGAGAAACAAATATATTTCATTCAGGTATAATTATCCATAGAACAGCAAGTAGGCAGAGCAAAAAGAGAACTGGTTTTCTAGGCAGCCCACGAGGAGATTTGGTTCAGCGTTCATTGAATTCAAAGTGAGGACATTTCAGATTCCTTTTAGAGCGGGGAGACTAGAGAGGGAGGGAACCACAGCGATGTATTGCACAATCCTTTGAAACCTCCACCATCGAAAATAGCCTGTCATCTGTAAACAGATCGAATGACAGTTGTTTACCTGTGACTGTGTCACCATGGGAGCCTTTGCCAGTGCTTTTGGACCTATTCAACTGCCTTTGAATCAGCTTCAACCACCTTTATAGCTTATGCTAGCTTACATGGTTGGTAAGAACTGGACATACTTGCGATGTAACGTCCTTTAGCTCAGTTCTGACTGTGCACAATGTCATAGTAATATCATAGAGCCTCAGGTACCTTGTCCAGTGCTTCCCCTCCGCTCCTCCTCCTCGTCACTATCGTTGAAATCGTCCAGATTCCCAATGTCACTCTGCTTCAGGCTCATCAGACTGGCCAGGCTCTGCATGTCCTCGTCCCTGTCGGACACAGACAGTCACTAAGCGCGTCCCACGCGACCGACGCGGGTGGAAAACGAGCGGCGGTTTCAACGAGCACTCACGTGGCCTTGCCCTCTTTGAGGAAGACGCAGGACATGGTGAGTTTGAGCGTGGCCTCCACCACCTTCACCGACACAGGCTTGAACTGCAGCGTCATGTCGTACTGGACCGGCGTGGCGCTGGCGAACTTCCTCATGTTCACGTCGGCCGACGCCAGCACCTTCCTGTGACCTCTCGTCTCCTGTGGGAGGTGGAAAGGAGACCTCGGGTCATTTCACTGCTGTTCTTTTCAAACCGAAAGGGTACTTTTTTTTTATCCAGTATGTTTTGTTCCCTCCTGATAACATTTGAAGAAGAATACACTCAAACTCAAACTTTTGTTGTCTCCCAGGTAGCCGAACATAAGGATTTGATTAGGTTAGAAAGACATCCGAAACGGATGTCAGCATCTCTCGCAAACTCACACTCTCGATGACGAATGTCCAGTCCTTGTCCTCAAATTCATCTGCAGTTGGTTCCTGGCAGATCAGATATTCAAAATAAGACACCGCTTTTTTCTTAGTTTTCAACCCATCTCAAATGAAACGAGGCGAGCGTGCGGCCTAGAGCGGAAGCGGCCTGGTCCTACCTTGAAGAGGGTGACGGTGATGTCCAGGCTCTCCGGCACCTGCCACACCACCACCCCCCTGTAAGGGTTCTTGATTCCTGGCTGCCATCCATGGAGCTGAGGAGGAAACGAAAGACAACCATCCTTTATTTGACTAAATGTGAACACACACACACGTGTGCAGGGAGTCCACCAGAGAAACGAGTCTCTGCCTTTTGTCCTTCCCTGTGCAGGTGGGGTTTCCGCCATGTTTTTTTAGTGGGGGGCAGACAGGCCCCAATATCACTCAAAATGTTTAGAGAAGAAGACTACGACGAAGAGGTGGAAGACAGAGAGGAGCTGTGTGTGAAAGAGGAAGGAGGGAAAAGGAGAAGCGGATGGAGGAGGAGAAGGAGAGAGTCCAGGGACCACAAGCAGCGCTGGGAAGGCTGACTGGATGAAACATTTCTACTTAAATAAATCCCTGAACCCGATAAACCCATTCCCATCATACCTTGGAGCAGTGCCGCCTATTCCTCCTGGTCCAAACCACCCTCAGTTTGTCTGGTTGCCTGAGACGGAATCAAAGACACTTATTATACGTTCACAATGATCTAGTATGTGTTGTCATCGCCACTGTTGAACGACCATGTGCTGCATTAGCACAAACACACCTATGTGCACATGAAACACACAAATATCTGTACAGTATGAACTTTCTCCATCTAACCCAGGGTAATGTACACTTAAAAACACGAGCACCTACGATATTCATACTACGTGGAAACTTCTGCAGTCCTGACAGGGCTGACTGCTTGAGTATCCCATTTCTTCAGGGCATGACACGTAAGGACATACTATGAATCGCATGGATAAACATGTGCTAGGAATTATTCTATAGGTCTGGTGCAATTACATTCTGATGCGAGATATTGTTCAAAATACATTTGTTGTTTGAGGTTCCCACAGACATGAGTTCCTCACATCCCATGTCAGACTCTTGAGTGTAAACAAACAAACACATCTGTCTGCTGCATAAACACAGTAGTGACTGGAGGCTTAGTCCTAAAGAGGTGCATCTTGTGACTCCACACACACACACACACACACACACACACACACACACACACGTACACACACAGGGATAAAGAATTTTCCTGTGGAGGGAAAACATAAACAATTGTGTGTGTACGTGTGTTTTACTGTTCATCCCTTCTGGTGTGTGGTATCCCCTGCTCTGGGTGTATGTTTGTGTGTGTCTGTGTACTGTGTTTGTCTCCATCATGCCTGAATATCCATCCAAGCTGCTGCTTGCATGAGACACTTTGGCTGGGGCACGTTTGGCTTCTTTTTTTTCAGTTTTGAGTCCTCAGGGCTTTATTCATGTAGGGCGCGGCCCTAGCAACAAACAACAGTATACTGGGATCAAGGACCTGCTTGTTACCTGTACCCTAAGTGGGTGGTTGCTAGCCAAACCTGCTCTATTCTTATCACGACCACCTCAGTGCAGGTCGGTCTATTGCTGTTTGGTCATAATTGTTGTTTCTAAACCACACAACAAAGTCACCCCCACGGTCTTGCCCTATAAAATGTCCTTTCAGGCCAGTACAGCCAGACGATGACAGCCTCTCAAGTTAATCTAATACACTTAGAGGAGATATTGTAATGTTAGGTGTTTTCAGCACATGGGCCCGCATGCGCGCGAGGCTGACTAAGTAGGAGCTGGATGGAAGGACAGGGAGAGGGGCTGTGGTAACACTGGGACAGGGCCTCTGGATCATGTTGCACGCCAGTTATAGCAGCTGCCCGGATTGGAGGGAAAGGGCATTCGCAGAAAGCGGTGGGGGCAAGGGGGGGAGACTGGTGGAGACGGAGAGGGGGGGGGGCTGGGTTTACCGAAATAAACCTGTTGAATTCTTAGGTAACTTGTGATATACCTACCACCCTCCACGCTGCGGGCCTAAATGTCACAAAATGAAAGTAGTTTCATTCTTATCCGCGCCATCCAAACCTGACGCCATGTTACGTGTTGCTCCGCAAACTTGCCCAGGTTGTGATGTGGGTCAACTGGAACGTTGAGTGCATTATGAAAAGACGCCGGGTTCGCCTTTGGAAGGTGTCACTGACCCATACTGCCTATAGGTCTGAGTGGTGCAGTTCAGGAACGGGACATTCTCAACCCCATCATGTGTACAGCGCTGTGTGTTTCAGCATTGGGGAAACACACACACGCGTCAAGGTTGAACAGGGCATTTCTAACTGATCCACATTTTACACATTCTTCCTGAACCAGAACAGCATAACGCTGTCCACTGTATGTTTTTCTCTCTCATGACAACAAGCTGTTGGTCTATTCTGCCCTAGGATGGTTTTCAAATTATGACTAGCTTATATCCATCTTGATTTACTTGCCTTAAAACACCAAACAGACGTTTTTTTAGTCTTGTTTTTTTTTTTACAAAAAACTGTGGCCAAGAGACGCCTGAGAACCACAAGCAACTCTACCAGGAAACATACTTGCTGTTACACTATCACAGGTAAAACTAACATTACGCCATGACACAGACTACTCATACAGTATATGGAATGCAGGCCTGTGAATGCAGGCTGTGCGCCATAAAGGATGGTCTAAATCACAAGTGTGAAAGAAAAAAAGGGCCCTACATTAGATTCAGGATGACTTATCTCGTCAATGAGACTGTTATAAACCACCTCAGATCCTGATGGTTCATTATACATAAAAACCAACCAGGAATTCAAAACGTATTAAGGCTAGCAAAACTAGTTCCTCGAATTGCAGGAAGAAAAGATAAGCACAGATACCCTGTGAGCCTGGGCTAGGAGATAGGAGGCCTATGCTAAGAGGAGTAATGCTAATGTAATTACTGCTACTCCCACTAGCCATCACCCACAGTTCGACTGAGCGCCACAGACCTCTGCCAACTGCATACATACCCTTCCTGCATGTGGTCTAACCCTATAAACCCAATGCTGGATTTGGTCTGTCTGACTGTGTGTGTTCATTCCCATGAATGCACTCGGATGCGAGTCAGCGGTCATATGCAGGACTTCATCCGATTCAGTGATTTGATTAGCGCATTACGGCATTACGTACACTGCACTCTCAGTTCGGCAGTCCAATACATGACTAATCAACTGCCTTATCCAATGAACCTCCATGTTAGCTTGAGAGATGTTTATCTCCTTACTTAGGTTCCAGAAACGCATGAAAGCTAAGCATCGATTGGAACCCTTTGGAACTGCACAGGCTACATCAATACTTCCCATCTGTTGATACTGTAATGATACTAAGTGGTGTAGGTTTGTTTTCATATGTGGGTGGGACAGCTTTTCAATTACTGAGCCCTCAAATAAAAATATATCTTATTAAAAGAGTTGGCACAGAGTTGCTATTTTCGAAAAGTGTATAATGTAAAATGTATGATGAAACCTACACCACTGAGAGCTTCTTAGACTTGGGAGTAACATGGCCCCAACACTGGTTTGGACAAAACTAGGTATGTCACGCCATCAGAATTCTATTGCTCCTCAGCGAGACCTTTGGGGGGGAAAGACACCCATGTACTCTATGTAACATAAGTACTTACTGTGAGTCGCTCTGGATAAGAGCGTCTGCTAAATGACTAAATGTAAATGTGAATGTAAGTAAACAGTCTGTATACAGACTGTTTACATGTGCTACAATGATTGTACTGAAGATAGGGACGTTCATCGTCGTTCCGAGCCCAGACACCTGCTGTAGGCTTTAAACCACGTTGACACCTCACAAATGTCTCGCTAGCAACAACAAAAAAGGTCTCTGAGTCCCTCGGATTTTCATGCAGCCAGGTGATAATTAGGATGGGAACATGCTAAAGAGTACCTATATAGCCGGTAAATGCGGAAGTGGGCACATACAAGAGCGGCACGCCTTCACCAAAATCGATAGGTCACAGTAATATTGCACTGTAATAAATCATAGAGAAAAATGTTGCTACTTACTACGTTTGAGAAGTAAATCGAGGCAAATAGCCCGTAATAAAATAAGCAATCGTATAGACTCAAATCTGCAGTTTATTTTTCCATATACGAAACTAAAACTGACTTTATTCTGACTCCAAAAGCTATACTCACGCTGACAAATATTTCGACTAGCATTATTTTTTTTAGATCTTGATAGTCTGAGGAGTCCATATTCTTACCATTTATTAGTGCATTCTATCATCAGCTCTTGAAAGGACGCCGCAAACTGGAACTTCGAGGCTTTCTTGCCGACTCGTTGTAGTCTTTTCCAAACCGAAGTCATATTTTACGTAAAAAAATTCTCAAGTACTTTATAAGAAACATTTGTTAAAATCCACACGGCTGTATTCTGTCCTCCTCCTCGTAGCCTACTTTGTATTTTGAGAAGACAGACAGCACTTCTCCGCCTGTAGCGCGAGTGCGTCGATGTCCCAATGACTGCAGTGTTCACATGTCGCAAATGTCAAACTGGCAAAACAAATGCATGGGGCGACAGATCTTCACAGCAACAGCCCAACTCCACGCAGCTGTAATACTTGGGTAATCAAACACAGTTTTGCATAGGCTACAATGCTTTATATAGTCACTGTTGATTCATGCTTCAATTCAAGTGTTTTTGTTTTAAGTTGAAGAAATGTCGATCATTGGTTGAAAACAGGAAAGCCCATTTTGTCCTTCTATCTTGGTTTTGCTTTGCCAGTGCAGTTGAAGAGGGGAGGGCGAGGATGGGAAGCAATTCATCTTTCAGAGTTGCATGCAAAACTGGCACATAAACACCTGAGGGGAAATTCAACATAGCATGTAGGCCTACACATTGGGTGTCAAAACACTACATAAGGACATTTCAGAATTTTCGCATTTGCAATGTCAGAGTAGCAACATGCTAGTTAAAAAGCACATAGCCTACTACTGAAAGCCTGTCAGTCAATGACGGGGACTTTTCCAGTTTATGCCAGCGTTTATTTATAATCGGTGGCCGACAGATACTAGCAGCTGGGGAGGTTTGAGGTCTGAGAAAGACAGTATCACTCTTTCCTTTCTAACTGGCTGTCCAGTTCTTACTAATATATAACATATCTATAGATATATTACCATCTAAAATGATGTCTGATCATATCGTCATGCAGCACTCAAAATGCATGTTTATTTAGGTTTCATTTATATATGTGGGTATATTATGTAGGCACTAGTGTCTAGACTGGGCAGGTGTTGCTAAGTACATCATTTGTACTGTTTGTGCTCAGTTCCCTGTTAACAGAGTGATTTTCCTAAATCTCCCTTCTGTGGACGTAACCTCCCTTGTCTGTGCAAGCACATCCTCCCTCTCAGCAGTTCGCCCAAGCAGGGTTTCTGCTGGGAAACAGCTGGATTTGGGTGGGAGAATAAAGGAAGAAATAAGGAAGAATGGAAGGGGGTCGGCACACCAGGGAAAACCAAGTCCTCTTTTAGCTGGTCACTTGCCAAAAGTCCATTAAGACGTGGTTATGTTTATCTCAGAAACTATTATTGGAATGGCATTTCTCTGCCTTGTAAGTACACATTGTACAGCTGCTTGTGTACAGAACATTCTATCTGGAAATTTACACACAAAAAAGAAAGAAAATGTATACGCTGAGATTCTTTCAAGCTGACTCCAGCTAAAGAACATGCTGGATGATTAGTATAGTATACTATGTCATACTATCTCAACAACCCACAGAGGTTGTTGGGATTAAAAGCTTGAATATTGGGGTCACAATCAGTTCAAATGGTATGAACTGGAGGGAAACTCCAAAAGGATGACCGGCCCATACATCAGTTTGAGGGAACGCATACCTGACAAGCTGCTCAAACAATAGCAGACTATTCTAGCCAGGCAAAGTGTTACGGTTACTTATCTTAGTCCAGACTCTGGTATGTAGTCAGTCAGACAGACGAGCATACATCTCTCTAATTGACACCTTTGTGGGTGTCTTTTTTTAGAGGAAGAAATCTTTCAGCAACAATCTACTTCCTGTCGGTTGACCACCCATTGGTTCTTACTGCTTCCTGTTTTCCTCAGAGGGTGAGTGACTGCCACCTGGGTTAAAGGATGTGTGTGTGTGTGTTGAGTGGTGGGGCACTTGAGGGCAGTGCTGTAAATCTAACATACAATGATGGATGAGCCAAAATGGCGGAAGAAAACAAGTTGCTTTCACCAATGAGTGACTAATCATCCTCTGATAAGGATACATAAGGTCTCATTGTGTGATGGTATAAGATTAATATGTGTAATGTTTTAGTCACACGGGTGGTTCAAAGCATCCTGTCAAACGGTAAATAAGGTCACTCAATGGTGGGAGTCGTCTCTCCCTTTCAAAGTCAGTCCCATTACTCACACGCTCAAAACTCAAGCTGGAAATCAAGCATACAAACTGAAAACGACGAGGACAGAGGAGAAACTGAGTTTCTCAACTGAAAAAAGGCCACGACGTGTCGTCTCTCGAGAGGACGTGTGGAGACGCTTGACTGGTCGACAGAGAGCAGAGCGTCCTCACCAACGTTGTCTCTCATAGTCCCCCGACCTTGATACACATTGTGTATATATAGACACGCTCAGCTACACACCTGCCCTCTGTCCATCAAAACCACAGAACAAGACAGCCATCGAGAACCCAGACACACTCTCAAGGAAATTTTATCAAGGTCACGTCAATGTGGCAACACACAAAGCTTTTTGTGAAAGACCCGGTCTTCTATGTACAATCACTACCATCATTATTCATACTTATTTAATCAAAAGACCGTGTATTTAAGCACTGAGAAATAGTATATCCCATCTGAACATAGCTCTGGCTCTACCTTTGGCCTTTGAATGTGGTACTATAAATCACAGGCATAGTCTATTGCATGTCAATAATGTGAAGATATGTCAACAACTAGCCACTGATCCTGGCCCATGGAGCTTGGTGATCCAGTGACTTGGCAGGGAAGCCCCTACTCTGTCAAAGTGACAGATTCTCCACCTGGTGCTAGGTCCCATGTGACCCCTCAGCTGGCTGGAGAGGCGACATGGAGACTGTGTGTGTTTGTGTGTGTGAGCAGCTTTAACGTGCCACTTAGGTCCACACATGCCTGTCATGATGACTTACCTCACAGATGACCTGGTTGACCATTTGACGGGTCTGTCCACTTCACAGTTGAAATGGAAACTGGATTTGAGGAGATTAAACCTGTGACTCAGCTATACACAAAAAAGGACTGATTGGATAACTGATATTATGTACAAACTCGATACATTTAGCATGATTTAAGAACATGTCATTCGTGGAAATGTTTCTCAATGCATTCAAGTGCATACTGTGTTGACATCCTTTCCAAATAATAATTTATAATGTCCAAGCTTTGACGAGCACAAAAATATCCCCTACTCTCAAACTCCCTCCTATCGCTTCAGTGCATTCACAGTCGGCTGCATCAAGTCAAAGCATCCTCAGAATGACCTAATAAGCAGCATGACCCAATACGCACTTCTGGGAATGTGTTTACACTGTTTGTGTGTGCCTGTGTGTGTGTAAGGAGGTGCCAGGGCTACCAGTACTGGGCACAGGCTGAGTCATTGTGGCCCAAGGGCCCCTCTCACACAAACACATCCATAGACAGTACATAGAGGTAGTACATAGAGGGACAAGAGCAGCTCTGACTCGAGCCACTGTCAAACCACAGAGCTGCACTCCTCTATTGGAACTGCAAGTCAATGATGTGAATGCCGTGGCAATAACTACATTTAGATTTAGTCATTTAGCAGACGTTCTTATCCAGAGCGACTTACAGTAAGTACAGGGACATTCCCCCCGAGGCAAGTAGGGTGAAGTGCCTTACCCAAGGACACAACGTCATTTGGCACAACCGGGAATCGAACCAGTAACCTTCAGATTACTAGCCCGACTCCCTAACCGCTCAGCCATCTGACCCCCTAAGCAACTAAGTCTACAACTAGAGCATTGACCACAATGCTATGCTACAAAGTAGCAACCAGCACATAGGGGCTTGTTACAATGTAGACAGTCCAGTAATTATCGTGTTAGCTTGTGTAGCCATGGTCAACAGTTAATTATGTGATTATTTGGCTTGACGAACACACTGGCATAGAACACTGTTATTGTTAGCACTCAACTGTATTTTACACTACAAGCAGAGACGACAATAGAACAGGTGCTAACACACACTTGTCTTAACCCCTCCCCTGTTATCAAACATGCCTGTACAATGATCTGTTAATCAAAGGGACTGTTAAAAAATTGAACAATCACACTGCATCAGTAAATAGGACAATTCAGAAAGATTGTTTAGCCTGCCACCTTGTGGTCATATTAATATAGATTCCCATCTGCTGAGAAAGTGTCAAACTGCTCCTACCATACTTTTGGCACCTTAAATGAGGGATAACATGTACAAAAAGGCTTTACTTTTTAAGCTGTTCTCTCAGTATGAATGGAAATAGACTGAGTCTGCACTTCAAAACAATAGCCATTGAAAAATGTGAAATCAACCCAAAGGAGTTCTAAGACAAAATAGCAGTGCCACTGTTCATATCCTTTTGGAGCTGATTGTAGTTTGTACCGGGTGTAGCATATCGGATCTATGTATCTGGGTCTGGAGAGGAGGTAGACCCAGGCTCAGAGGTGGAGGTAGGGTACTCCAGAGGGGGAGGGTTGGGCTGGTCAGGTGAGGGGATTCCTTGCTGCTCCAGGGGGTAGAAGGAGATGGTGGAGATGGGGAGAGAGTACTGGGGCTCCTCGTAGGAGCGTCGTGAGGGTCCACAGTCACCACCGAGCACCATCTCGTCCAGGTCCATCCCCCTGAGCTCTCCCTCCCTCGGGCCGGAGAACATCCGGAAAACCGCCTGGACCAGAGGCACCTCCAGGGCCGTGTCCCGGAACGCCAGAAGCACAATGAGGCCAAACATCAAATAACCTGGGGAGACAACACCAAAATCCATGTAAAAAAATAATAATAATACAACCAACGCCATAAGGAGACATTTTCATTTTCACTCAAATCTTACCACAAAGTACATAAAAAAACAGGTATGATCACATTATCAAGCATGTGTGCATTTGGAAATGGGATCTCTCTAGTCTGCCTCACAGGTCGTGAGCAGCTTGAGGGTCTCCCTGGAGCTCCGCTCCCAGCTGGCTCCCGGTGCGTAGCCGCCCTGGCCGATGGTGCTCAGAGTCAGGAAACAGAAGAACAGCGCGTCCAGGAACCTCCACTCCGTTTCCAGGAAGTAGAAGACCATGGCAGGAAGCAGGAAGAGCACCGTCGCTATGACGAGGGCCAGCAGGCAGGTGTGGAGCAGCGACGCCCGACAGTGGGGCATCCCCCAGTGGGTCTGGAGGTGGCGGACAGGACCGTGGGTGAGGAGGGGCAGCAGGAAGTCGGAGAGGCAGGAGAGGAGGAAGAGGGTCAGGGGGATGCCCAGGGTGCAGTAGAATATGCAGAAGAGCTTGGCCTCCTCTGAGATAGGGGTGAAGAAGTCGTACCCTGCAGGAGAGAGGGAGAGGGTGAAAGAGAGAAAGGAAAAAACAGAAAGCATCGTGCTGATTGGAATCAACAAGGCCCAATCTCGGTTTATCAGACTCTCTGATACGTTATCAGCACTATTTTGAAACACAATACCCTGTGTAAATATGAGGGCTCTTGTAAACATCAGTAGTTCTCGTCTTACCTGTAGTAGACAGAGTGACAATGACGAAGAACAGAGAGGAGGTGAAATCATAGTGAAGCTCCTCTCTGCTCGCCTCCAGGAGAGAAACCCCCCGCTGGTCAGTCGACAGCGCCTTTTTGAGCAGGTCGTCCAACTGACTCTCCTTAATGCACCTGTGCCCTTCTAGAAACCTCTCTTTCAGTTCCTGGACGTCGGCTCTCAGGGTCTTCTCCACGGGCATCTCTATGGCCATGAACACCAGCCCACCAAAGAGGGTGAAGAGAACATAGCCGAGAACGAGAAACCAGAAAGACCTGACACGGCAGAAATGCCGACAAGCTTCCAGCCAGCGGACCATCGTCGCTTGACTGGCCATCTGGGAGCAGCCTGGAGCCCACTGAAACCAAATAGCCATACTCACATTAACTATTCACCTTTAAATATTTAAGGGACAGGTCGGTATCCCATTCCTTTAGGCTATGAGAAATCCATTGGGTCAAAACAATGGAAGTAAAACAGTTAACCATCGACATGTGCTGATGTTCCAAATGTAGAAGAAAAGATGAGTGATATTGTAGCACCTTTTATTCCATGAAATGGAATATGTACAGGATTTTACATACACGTGATAGGAAAATAATAGTCAAGATACTGTTGAAGTTGAGCTTTAAAAGTTTTTTCCTTGCCAACTGCAATTCCACCCACTGGGCCTAATTCCAATATTGAAACATATTCGTCTCCTTCCCTACCTCCTTGGGACGGAAGGGTTCTCTTCTCAGAAACTGAGCTATTGGCTTACGGCTGTCTCTTGGTTTCAGTGTCAGTATACATAGGGCATGAGTCAACAACAAACTGCAGAGTAGCAGCTTAGCCAAATTCCATTTCCCCCTCTCCAACCACCTCTCACCTCTCTCAGAGGGGCAGGTGGAGGGAGTAATGAGAACAGGCCCAGCGGCGGACGGGCTTGCCCACCCTTCCGATGACAGGAAGTTTGTGGGCGTAGGCGCGTGGCGGCACGGTGGACTGGGGCTGGGGGCTGAAGCTGGTCTGGAAACGGCGGCCCTGGCAACGGCGGCCCATCTGCCGTCCACCAATGAGGAAGGAGAAGGCAGGGGGCCCGGCCTGGGGCGGGGGGAAGCGGGCTTTGGGGAAGACGTCGCGGGACAGCCCCGCAGAGCGCTGGCCTGGCCTGGAGGACGAGGAGCGGGAACGCTGGACCGAAGAGGAGGAGGAGGAGGAGCGAGCCAGGGACCTGGATAGAGAAGCACAACAAACAAACAAACAAAAAGACGTTTAAGGCAGGAATAGACTATGAAGTAAAAACACAGAGAATCAAGATAAATCATGAAGAACTTCCAAGACAAGCGGCGCAAACTGAAATGTTCGGAAATCAGAAGCACAGATGCAGATGCGCGTTTACCTCCCAGGGGCAGCCAGGCTGGGTGGAGCCGGCTCCGCCCGAGGACTGCCATCCTGGCGCGGGCTGATGTTCAGGTTGGCCGTCAGCTGCGGCATCTTGCGGGCGGTGTCCGGGTTGGCCGCTGAGCCGGACGGCTCTTTCCTCGTGTCGGCAGACAGGGCCGGGGGCGAAGGGGGGCACCCTCCCAACCCTGGTCCTGTGCTGAACCGGACCGCCAGACTGTCCCCGAAGAAGGAGTACAGCTCTCCGTACATGGCGGGCAGGGGCACGGCCGTCCAGTCCTCCCAGGGGCAGCCCGCCCCGCCGGCCTGGAGGTGGCTGGCGATGCCCAGGGCAGGCTCTGAGAGGGGCTCGGGAGGGGGGCTGAGCCCAGGGGAGCTCACCCTGAAGCCCATTCCACCACCGGAGCCTGGCTGTGCCGTGTCTGCAGGCTGCGACAGGGACAAGGCCTTCATCTTCAGAAGACGCTCCACTGCCACCTGGAGGGGAAGGGAGGGGGTTGCTGGTTGACACACAGTGGTAGCAGATGGGGTTCGTCCAGTCTTTTACTTATTTAAACCAGATGTTTTGCTCACCAGGATGGCTCCATAGACTTTGTGTCCGTCTGCTTTGACCTGGGCATTGGACACAGAGTAATCATCTAGTACAGCCTGCAGGTTTGCCCAGTATGCAGGTAGGTGGGGATAGAGCACCCGCTCAACAGCCTACACACACAAACAAATAAGACAGAGTTGAAGACATCAGACATCACACATATATATATATGTATATATAAAGAACACAGTGTGCAGGGATGACACAGGCGTGTGTTACCTTCCAGCCAAGGCCATGGAGCCCCACCACCGCCCCGTAGTGGGAGCACAGGGGGCGGACCGGGTCGGACAGAACCTTCTGGAGGGACAGCAGGATCTGGTGGTACAGACCGCTCACCAGGTCTCCATGGGTCCTATATCCACACAGCCATTCAAACAATGACATACAGAGGACAGTATCATCTCCAGGTACCAACTAGGCTAAATTGATCCAGAGTCGAAGGTTAATCTCAGGCTCAGGTCTCCCCCTCTGTGGCGCCGTCTCACCAGAAGATGTGGCTGAGGAGCATGGCGGCGTAGTCGCGCAGGGTCCAGTGGTCGTTCAGGGGGTTGATGGAGGCAGCCAGGGGCTCCAGGATGCAGTACATGACGCTGGACACCAGGCTGCGCACGTAGGAGCCCAGGTAAAGGTAGGGGTTCTGCACCAGGCTCTTCACCATGTGGAGCAGCCTGTTCAGCTGCTCCAGGTCATGGCTCACCGACTTCACCTGAGGGGAGAGGCAGGAAACAGGGTTTAGGCCAGATGGAACATTTGATGGAGTGACATGGTGTACGTTTGTGATGTTATGACATCTATTCAGTGTAACGTACCCCGCTAATGACATAAACAAAATACGGGAGAAGGGCAGCGATTTTGGAGTTGGACTGGAGATCCAACAGAGCCACCTATGGGAGAAACACAGGAAATGTTACAGATCATTCTTTCAGTCACCTTTTTATTTGAGGTGTGACTCTCAGTCACCTTCTTCGATAGTAACATACTATCAGATTGGGGTCAGATGGCTGAGCGGTTAGGGAGTCGGGCTATTAATCAGAAGGTTGTTGGTTCGATTCCAGGCCATGCCAAATGACGTTGTGTCCTTGGGCAAGGCACTTCACCCTACTTGCCTCGGGGGGAATGTCCCTGTACTTGCTGTAAGTCACTCTGGATAAGAGCGTCTGCTAAATGACTAAATGTAAATGTAAATATACCTTCATGAGGTGAGGGTCCTCTCCGAGGATAGCGCGAGTGATCTGTTGGTAATACTTCAGCAAGTCGTCCGAGAGAGTCTGCACTGCACTGGGGACTGTCAGGGAGACAAGACAAGTTTAGCTTCTCTCTCTCACACACACACACGTCATTCTGAACTGTGTTCAATCATCTCTTTAATCTCTTACCAGTTCCTTGTGGCTCCAGGTTGCCTTTCCCATCCAGGTAAGACACATTCACTGGCAAAGCAAACGATAACAGTCAAGCATGAACGCCTTTAATGTGATTGTAAGAGATGTGGTGATGCATGCAAAGGGTGAAACCAGTCATTTATATGACTTAACTACCTCTAACCATGGTCTCTGCACAACCCTTAGGTATGTTGGTGGCCAGAGCCAGTTCCACCAGATTGATGTCACGGTCTTCCACAAAGAACAGTTCCCCTTCCTTGATGGGCCGAAATGGTAAGGAGTCTTGGGCACCATAGCCACAAATAGCCTGGCAGATGACAACAGAGCACAGGAAGTTCGATTCTGACCATGAAAACATAGGTATGGGTGTGGTTACAATGAGATAAGGTAGGACACAGCAAGATAGACATGCAAATACTCTCACCTCCACATTGCTCCAGCGCAGTGCTCTGTTGAAGTCTTCAACGGTCAGTTTTCTCCTCTTTGCATGCCTCATGAACTGCGAGCTACTCTGTGCGGGAGCACACATACACAACATGTTATTTTCGCGATTTATGGTGTGACATCCATGAGATAGGCATCTCCTGCTGTATTTACTTGTGTGGCTTCCCTGAGCCGATAGCACACATCCTCAGCCAGAAGGGCAGCCACGTCGTCGGTGAGCTCCACTCCAGCGCTCTCCGCCATGAGTTTGACAGACTCTCTGGGCACCTCGGCGAAGCGCCTCTCCTCCCGGTCCGCCATGCTCACGGCGCCTTCCCGGTTGACCCGCAGCTCTGCTGAAAGATCTGAAGACAAATAGAAACTATCTGTAGCAAATGGATAGACTTTGCACACTACATTATTCGCTGTAGACAAATAGTCAACAAAATAGCTATCTGAGATAGGTTATTGCTTTCAACGTAAAATCGACGGTGCAATGACTCGTTGTAAGCTATAATATAACCAATAAAGAAGTTCGCATTTTACCAGATATTTTGGTAACGTTAAGATTTGGAAGAAATAGCTGGTGTAACTGGTGATCACAGGGGTACTGTAGCTAGTATTTGCTAGTAGCCTACATTCCCAAGCAACATTACTGTAGCTAGTTAGCTAGAGCTAACTACGTCTAGGACTCACTGTGTCTCATAGTTCATTTACAACCCACCCACCACAAAAGTAAACTGAGATGCCAGATTGTAAGGGAGTATCACACTGATCAATCACTTACCCGCTTAAGTAGTTGAAATTCAATTTGCTGGGAAAATACATTCAAAATTGTGCACAGACGTCTCGCTTGATGTGCACTGTTGACATGTTCCGGATAGAGGCTAGGTTTCAGTCATGATTGGTGCAATCGAATTTCACTCAAACATACGTCCCTTGCTCTCAACCAATCCCTCACCTTGCTGAAGCAGAACCCTTCCATCACTGTCCGGTCATTCAGTTGCCCGGTGTTGTAGTATCGAACTCCGTTTCCCCATCGGGATTGGTAGACCAGTACTTGCTTTTGCACTGTACTGCACCAGTACAGTGCTTTTGTGTAGGAAAAGTGTTGCTTGGCGACAGTGCAGCGGAGTTGCTAGGCAATTTTGTACTGATGGCGGAGACAAATCAATAATCAGTCAATCATTCAATGGCCGCATCCCCTAAGCCAAGTTCGCAACGGATGCCGCGCAGGCAACTGCGACCACCTCTGCTGGTGTTTGTACTGCCCTCAAATAAGGTCACTTGTCCTTAGTCCAACAACCTGGGTAGCACATGAGCGCCAGATGGCAATGCAGAAAGCAGGCAGTTTCTTGAAACACCCCATCCTCCTCCAGCCTGTCACGAATCAGGCATGCCAGGATGTCTGACTGCCTCCATGTTGCCTCCAACAGCTTGGTGAGCGTGCCTTCCAATAGTAGCCTAATGCTTCTTAGACTGGCAAGTAAAGCTTTTATAAGGCTCTAAGGTTGATAAGGTGGTGGCTGTGTACCAGTCCATACAGATCAAGGAGGCTGCCCTGAATAAGTCATTTTCCCCCATTTTCCCCCTTTTAAAACTGACATGGATTTTTAAACAAAACAAAGCAGTGAAACAATGGAATGTTAAGGATTCAACACTGATTTATTTCAGGCTCATATTAAAATGAAAACATTAAGTTAACAATATTCATAAATATCAACATTAATATTGTATAAAAAGTATCCATATGTACAAGTTAAAAAAAGTCCAATTTAAATTTGAACAAAAAGTTTCTGGGCCTGTGAATTTCAAGAGTATTTAAAAAGGTCTAAAATTCTCAGTCAAATACAATCTCATCCTGTAAACTGCTACAAAACAAAATGGACAAAAGATGCAATGGGTCACACAATTATAATATTAACTAAACTAGTTCATTAATTATCCCTTGCACTAGCGTGACTACAGGGCATCAGCCCCCTTATAGATGTGGTCTGACTGTTCCAGCTGTTGCAGGCGGAGCGCCAGAGGGAGCAGCAGGTCGTTGAGGTGCTGGCAGGAGAAGGTGAAGGCGTTGTGGGCCATGGGCTGCTCTGCTGGGGTGGTCAGAGGTGAGGAGTCTTCTGGGTCCAGGGGGGATACCAGGGTCGAGGTTGGCGAGGAGCAGGAGGAGGAGAACAGGGAGCCTGGAGACATGGCTCCCCCAGCCAGCTGAGAGGAGCTAGTCTGGCTGTGGTGAGAGCCTTTGACGGCGCTGGGAAGGCCGTGCTGGAAGCGACAGCGAGTGCCGTAGAGGCAAAAGCCAAAGCTGTTGAAGGTGCGACACAGGGCCCCTCGGGGCTTCCACTCCTGGGACTGGGGATGTGCCAGGGGCTTGGAGGGGACAGGCAGGGGGCTTCTCTCCTCCTCTGCACTGTCAGAATCTGGGGTGGCAGTTCCAGGGCCTTCGACGTGGATGAAGTTGCACCTCGTGCCAAAGGGACACACCCCAAAAGAGACAAAGGTGCGGCAGGCAACGTTTCTGCGCCTGCGGCAGGCCGGGCGTTGCTCCTTCGGGCTGTGGACAAACAGGCAGCGGGTGCCGTAGATGCAGTAGCCCGCTGTGTGGTACGTACGGCACAGCTCAGTCTTGTACTTGGGGTGGCGAGAGGGCATGTGGAGGTCTTGGAGACCATGGGCGAACTGGCAGCGTTGGGCATACTTGCAGGCACCAGTCTCAGCGTAGCGGCTGCACAGCTCCGTCTTGTAGCGTGTGGAGCACATCCAGGGGATCAGTGGCGAGGAGGGAGACTCGACCAGGGGCAGGAGAGACTCTGCCAACGACAAGACTTTACCATCCATGGTCTCCTCAGAGAAAAGGTTGTTTACCATCTCCTCCTCAAAGGGAAACATGAGCATGTCATCACTGGTCTGAGGAAAAGAACATGACAAAAGGAGTAGTGTTGGAGGCAGTAGACCATATGTTTTAAGAAAATGTTAGGCTGACGGCCATGGCAATGAGACCATGGCTTTATTGTCCCAATATTGTGACAATGGCAAAACTGACATTGCACATAACCCGCTCCAACACTTGAGAACATCTTAAATACACAACGTAAATTCGTATTTTAAAGCCATGTTCAAACAGCTTACCTCAAACATGATTGCGAATTGAGGATTAATCACCGGACTGCTTCTGGTATGTCCGTTATGCCTCTCCAAAAATGCGTCAGGCGCTGTTGTTTGGAGAGCAATATAATTAAAAGTAACCCTAATCTACAAGTGTATTAAGAAGCACACACCACGACGTGTACTACACCGCTTTGTTTGGAGTAGCACGCAATAACCCTCTGTATCCGCCACCTTTTAACTTGACCTAATTCCTACTCCCGCGTTCTCTTTAAAATGAGGATCAGCTGTGCAACGTTGAACGTCAGTGGCTGTACGAATTAACCAATCATGGCCGGAAGGCTAGTAGCCCATTCTATTCGAAGCAAGCCAATCCGGTTATAGGTTCGTTACGTTAATTTGTCGCAAACCAGTAGGAAAAGACCCCTTATCAAATTAGGCATTGTCACGGAGACTCGGAGCACTGGGCTCAATAAACAATGAATGCCTGATTTCAAACGGCAAGCTTACAGGGTACATACACACCTACTTTGTGTCAATTCTCACCCCAATCGCAGGAGATAAAGCTCACACCTGAGTGACGTGATAATTAAATACTGTCTGTTAAATAATTAAACGTGGTAATGAAATTGGTCTGACGTGATTGAAAAAGAAAATACATATTTTAAACCTCCTTCTACCAGCTTGCACCACTTATGATTCAGTAAATTCAACTATATGTTATATGACATTAAACTAAAAGGTTGCATTAGGTCTCCAACAGGAATAACATGTTGTCCCTTATCAGCTTTTGTTCAATGAAACAAATGCATTATCAGGAATGTAAAAAAATAACTAAAATTTGTATTATTTGTGACCAAATCTAGAGTTAAATAGAATGAGACAATGACAAAGACAGCCCTTATACGACCACAAAGAAAAAAAATCTTTATTTCTTTTCTTATCAAGATACATTAAAGGATACAGAGACATTGGAATAAAAAAACACTTGAGAAAAAAAGTTTTTAATTTTAGCATAATTCTCTCTCCAACTTACAAAATTCTAACCCCTCTCCCCTTGAATGTAGCCCTCTGTCCTGCCCCCCCCCCCCCCCCCCCCCCCCCCCCCCCCATCCCATCCCATCCCAAACCCACCCGTCGAAGGAGAGCAATGTTTACATGTACAGGATTGCAACCCTCTCCACAATTCGGAGTAATTACAAGCTTTCAGATTTTATATAAAAAACACTGAAGTTTCCAATAGGCCAGTCTTTTTTTCAGGTTAGTATTTGCTTTGCATTTAACACTTGAATTTGTTTTAGAAACATTACAAAAGCCCACATTGGGACCAAACGCGCTTATAAATCCATCATGTGACCCTTTCACTGGCTAATGAACCAAGCCTGAGGGAGAACGAGGAATAATAATATCCAATTTAGCATCGATTTCATCCATTAACCCTTTCACTCAAACAAGGGTAACAGGAAATAAAGACTCAAACCAAATCAACTCACTACTCGAGACATGACTGGAACTTCCTATCATATCCTCCTCAGCACATACTGCTGCTGTTTAGAAATAACACCATCCGTTAACTAGCCTGTAACATATGCCTGTGTCGTTAAAATAAACCCAAAGTCCAACAGTCAATTGTCATTTTGCTGTGGCCTAAACTAAAGTGGAGCGACCTACTATAAGCCTTCAGAGGGACAGGCATCAACATGCACAGGGAGAAAACAAGGAAGGGGGAGGGGGGGCCTCTTCGAATCAAGCCCCTGTCTATATGGCTTGTTTCTGACTCCTTCACTTAGACACAGCTTCATCCCCGTCATCACAACTCAAGTACCTCAAAGCCAACACTGTTCATGTCGCATGTATCAAACACGCCACAATTAAACTCATATCAACCCACCACTGATTGAAATATGTTCCAAACCTACTCATGAACTCTCCCAACCTGTTTACATACATAACCAACTATTTTATTCCCCTTCGAGCACAGTGCTGATGGTAAAGTACCGTTGCACTCCAATCCTCATCTTGTTGGGGGTCAAAATTAAAACGATACCCCAATTCTTTACATTAAGGCCCATAGACAGATCCACATCGGCCTCTGGCTTTTAAAATCAAGTGATACGGGTCAAGACCAGACTCGAATTGACTGGGATAATCTACTAGAGTTGAACAAATACTACTGCAACACTAAGGGTGGGGGGTAAAACAAAATAAAACCTTTCAGAGACAGTGGGGGTTCTCAGTCGGCTGTGGGAGGCAGAAAGACAGGGGAGATAGTGTGAAAGCCTTGTAAGGGACACATGATTGCAAATGGACACGTTTGAGGTATGGACAACAGACACGGACACACACCGAGCACTTTACTGCAACCTCTCCAATTTATGATGAAACATGTCAGTGAAGTTATCATCAAAATAGAACTTTCCAGATAAAGAAAACATGCTTAAAAAACCTCCCAAATCCCCCCCCCCCCCCCCCAAAAACCAATAGGAGCCGCCCCCTCAAATGTTGCGAATATTTACACAAATAAGATAGACCTGGAGGAAAAAAATAAAGTGTGCTTTATCACCATTATTTCAGGATGAGAAATATTTCTGATTTAAATTACACAGTTTAAAATATTAGCCAATAAAAAAAAGGGGAGCCAAACAAGGAAGCAAAATGAAGCCGGAATAAAATACTAACAAGCCCCAAAATCTGGTGCCAGCATGTCAGTGTAAATGTGTATGTCTCAAGATTTACATGTATTTGCGTGTCACTCGAGTGTGCGGGTGTGTGTGTGTGTGTGTGTAAATAAGCACAATTGCATTTTGGGGAAGTAACAGAAGATGAAGAAAAGGAGAACAAAATACAATAAAAAAAAAAGAAAAAGAAAAAAAAGAAAGAAAAAAACACCAAAAGAAAAGACGACTGGTATGGCGTGCGCTGCCTAGCAGAGGACCGGCGCGAGCGCCCTCCTACACCGTGTCCCGAACAGGCTCTGCCCCTTCCGACACCATGTCCTGAACAGGCTCTGCCCCTCAGTCCTCCAGGACGATTGGCTCGCTGGTGCTGGAGGGCAGGATGGGTGTGGCCAGGGGTCGGGGAGGCAGCTTGATCCGGACAGGCAGGTGCGGCTTCCTGGCAGCCCGGCGCATCTCAGACTGGGTCAGGTGTTTCCTCAGAGCTCTGTGGGGGCGGACAAGGAACAAAAACGCAGGTTTAAACCTTCAGCTTCTAACAGAATGTGTACCCTTCGAACAAAGACTAGAAAGTGCCATTGGTGCGGAAGGCCAATGAGGTACTTCGTGCCTGCGGTGAGGCGAACCCACCTGGTGTCTTTGGTGGCCACAAACACCACAGGGTTGGGGGCATCTCCCTGGTTCACCTTCTGACGCTTGATCACAGACTGAGAGGTGGTCCGCATTCCCGACGTGAACGGCCTCCCATTGGTGGAGAAGGGCAGCCCCGCTGCCTGTAACCAATGACAGAGAGAGAGAGGGGAAGAGCAGTGAGGAGGGGTGGATGTTTGGAGATGGAGCATCTCGGCTCGTGCTTTGGTGACGCGGCTTTGTTCTTGGGACACAGTGCAGGAGAGACAGATGGTCAGCTAAGCTCACACTGAGAACAGGAAAACGGAATTGCATGTGCCAAGCATGTCCGTTCCAGTAGCCAAGAGAAGGACTAAAGACCACAGAAGGACTAGAACACCAGTCTGTTTTTTGTCATGTCCGCCACCTGAAGCCAAAACATGCTGAACTGGGGGGGAGCAATATAGAAAGTCAGAGATATCCATTATGATAGGGAAATACTGTAAGTTTGGGGATCTGGAGATCATTGTGTGTGTGTGTGAACCAAGTATGTACACGCCGAGGGGGCGTGTGTTCAGGGGTGGGCTCTACTCACGCTATCAAAGGGCCTCTTTCCCAGCAGCCCAGAGCCCCCGCGAGGCTGATTGGCCTGGTTACGGTTGATAGGTGTCGGGGCCCCTCTGGGAGCCTTCAGCTTCAGGGGGGCCTGCACGGCTGGGGAGACAAGCATCACACATCAGGACAACTGACAAGCGGAGGACGTCGGGACTAAAGACTGGTGACGCGCGTGAAGATGTCGTCCTCGTCGTCCGTGACGGCGCTTACCCAGATCCTTCACTATGGTGGCCAGGGACGGTCGAGGGATGGACCTGTTCTTTATAGGGGCCTTGGTGGCTTTAGGAAGCCTGATCATACCTGCGGAGGAGGAGAAGAGATTTACCCTCGTCGCGACACTCGTCTGATCTAGAGAGCGAGTGAGAGCAGGAGACGGAGGGTGGGGGGGTGGTGTGTGTGTGTGTGTCCGGCTCCAACTCACACTCGGCCTTGACGGCGTTGGCGTTGATGGAGGCGTAGGGGCGCCGTGCGGCCCGGCGCGGCTGCAGGATGTCCGTGCAGACGCGGCGGGCGATGCGCGTCAGCTTGGTGGTCTGCAGGATGAAGGTCTGCCGGTTCTTGGCCAGGAGCTTGGCGCGCCCCTCGCTCCGGGTGAACGGGGACAGCCCCTGCACTTCCTGGCGGGTCATGTGACCGCGGGGGGTGGACTCCTGGACAGGAAGTGAGAGGATTTCGTTTTGGGACGTAGGGGAGAGCCATGTTGGGTGTGTGTATGTGAGTGCGTGCGCGCGTGTGTGTGTGTGGAGGACGTACGGAGCCAGATCTGGCCGCTCCCTCTAGCTGTGTGGGGGTCTTCAGGCCCCCGTACTTCTTCCAGTAGATCCAGCAGGAGGCGCACAGCCTGCACTGCATGTTGGGAGGGCCCCAGGCGTACCACTGGGCAGACTGGGCGGCTGTGAAGCCACAAGGGGGAGACACGTTAGCCGAGAATGACTAAATAGTAACGAGCTCATGTCATAGCTCCTGTGCGTCACACTGGCATAAATATCTGTGTGTAGAGAGAGAGAGGTAGAGGTAAAGAGAGAGAGGTAGAGAGAGAGAGGTAGAGAGAGAGAGAGGTAGAGAGAGAGAGAGGTAGAGAGAGAGATAGAGGTAGAGAGAGAGAGAAAGGAAGACGGACGGACTCTGACTCACTATGGCAGCTCTCGCAGCTGAGTCCTTTCTGGAAGCCTGCCGCCCCGTTCATGCCAGGCTTGCTGCCTGGGGCCATGATCTGGTTGGGGTTGGGCTTGGTGCTGGGGGGGGGGGGGGGGGGGGGGGGAGGGAGGGAGGGAGGGAACAGGTTCAGTATTTTTGACCTTGAGGCTGACGGTTCATTTAGACACGTGGTGGTGAGGACGGAATGACCCTGTTCCTTATCCCTCCAACACTACTGGGTTCTTGTCATTTAATGTGAATCTCATCATGCCTCTGATGTATTAATATTAGGCATATGGCTGTCAACATACTTATCCCCGTCTCATTCAATGCTCATCCAACCAGCTCTAGAAGACATTATCTCTCACTTTATTGCTCTGCCATTTTAGTCTCCTGGGAGGTTTTCCTAGTCACTGTTCAGGGGTTTATGTCCCTGGTTTAACATCTATGGGCTGGTGTTAAGCTCTGGGTGACATTGCATGATACAATGGCGCTGAGCTGGGAACTTGGCCCGGCCTGTTACTCACTATGTTGGGATGTAGACCTGCTTGAGCTTGCTGTCCGCTTCCGCCGCCTTCAGACGTTTCTGAGAACAAACATGGAAACAAAGGAATGAAAGTACCAGTATGGTTAATGTTAGTAAATTTACATTTTGCTCAGGTTACATTATGGAACATTCAGGTTGCTCGTAATGTGAGATGTGCGTGTGTGTGTGTCTGTGTGCGTGTGAGAGAGAGAGTGCGTGGGTGTGTGTGTTTACCTGCTGGATGTAGCGGTCAGTGGTCTTCCACATGTAGTAGAACTGAACCACGCTGGCTAGAGACTTCCAGGGCAACTGGGGACAAAAGAGGGGAAATAATCCATTGTCTGTGTGAAGAGGTCTGCACCGTCGGCTCAAAATCAAGCCCACCAAATGAACCCGATGATGGAAAGGAGTACAGGAAGAACCAGCTCCCACAAAGGGAATGTGGTTCGGGGTGAATTGAAATCCTGTGTTGCTCGTGTGTGTGTGTGTGTGTGTGTTTTATACGTGCAGCAGACTCACGAAGTCCTGGCGGATGTCGTTGAAGTCTTTGCCGTACTTCTCCAGCGCCTCTTCGAACAGCATGGCCTCGGAGGCGCTCCACTCCTCCATCTCGTCCCGGCAGAGCACCGGCCCCCCCTGGGGCACCAGTGTGGACATGGCCTTGGCCAGGTCGTAGCCGTTCTTCTGCAGAGTGTCCATGGCATGGAACTGCCGAGGGGAAGAGAATGGAGAATATAGAGACGGACAGAGGGAGAGAGAGAGAGAGAAAGACAGAACAAGGGGAGTGAGAGAGGGGCTTTAGCAGTTATTGTTGTGTCATGCTTCGCTGCGTGCATGTTCAGTGTGTGTGTGTGTGTGTCTCACCAGTGTGATGTCTCTGGAGGCGGCTGCAGCGCTCATATGCAGGCTGGGCTGGCGGATGGAGCTGCTGCAGTCTAGGGCTCGGGCAAACGTCCCTACGGCCCTGCAAGACACAACACCACCATCAGCACCTTCATCATCATCACCACCATCATCATCACCACCATCATCACCACCATCATCATCACCACCACCATCACCACCACCATCACCACCACCATCATCACCACCACCCTTCCCTTTATTCAACTTGAATCTGTACACCACAAAAAACAATCCTACTGAGAAGAAATTCTTTTTTCCCCAGCCTCAAGGGGAAAAAAGAGAACGATTCCAATTGGGATTGAATCCATCTGAGAGGTTCCGTCAAGTGGCCACTAGATGGCCCTCTAGCTTGACTCGACCAACAAAGGAGGGACCCACTGCATACATTAGCTCCATTCCCTCCAAAAGACTTGTGGAGAAAACCCAGCAGCGGGAGCCCTGGTCAGATCGTCTTCCAACACCACACCTGGTGTGCCGAGCCACCATCACTAAAGGAAATCATGAGCTGATTGTTCAATACAAAAACCTCCCTCGGGGTGGAGGGGCCGGGGGGGGGGGGGGAGGAGGGGCCGGGGGGGGGGGAGGGAGTTCACACCAGCCTAGTGGACATCTGCCCCACGCGCATCGCTCGCCACCTCTGACAATCCCCGGCATCGCCATGGCAACAGGGGCCAGGGTGGTAAGGTAACCAGGGTAACAGGGGTGGGCGTTCGCGAAAATGACTTGGGAGGGGGGGGGGGGGAGGGGCCTCACCGTGCCACCACCAGGAACTGGTCGATCTGGGGGTCTTTGAGCTGGTTGTCAGGGTCCCACACTTTGGTCTCCAGCTTCTCCTGCACGCGGCTGTCTGCTTCACCTGGTCAGGAGGAGCAGCGGTTACAGGGGTGTGTGTGTGACGGTGTGTGTGGTGGTGTCGGAGAAAGGAAGGAGGAGAAGAGAGAGAGAAAGAGAGAGAGAGACAGAGAGGGGAAGAAGGCCAACCAGACACCAATGAACTTCTTAATGTTCCTCCACCAGCAGCCTGGAGTGTGTACTGTGTCTGCCAGGTCTCTATTCAGGCACATCATTCAATCATGTGATACATGGCTTTGTAACAGAGACTGAGTCAGTACTTCAGTGGCAGTCCTTTAGGTGTGTGTGTGTGTGTGTGTGTAACAGTGTAAAAGCAGACAGGCTGGCCACCTTGTCTAATCCTAACCCCTCTTCAGACCCCCACCTTCAGCCAGCTTGTCTGGGATCTCAGCCTGGTACTTGGATCCCACCCGGATCTCCCCCTGGTCAGCCAGCAGGGTCTTCTGGACGGGGTCGAACACCAGCGAGTAGAAGAAACAGTCCTGGAGACACACACACAGTAAACTGTGTTATAACAAAGCTGAATGCAAAAACAAAATTACACGTTTTAAGTTATATGAGGGTGTTTAGGTCTACTAAGTGTATAGTTCTACTAAAGTATGTAACATTGCTGACCTCCTTCTCCAGGTACCCAGCCAGGACATCTGTTTCGTTCAGGAGTGTGACGTTGCATTTTCCTCTGAGGGGGAGAACCGATAAAGAGACACCAAGAAAGAGAGAGAGAATATGAGAATGAAAGACAAGAGGTCAGTATGAGGGCCATTGAGAGGTCAACCAGGTTCCCATCTGGCACAAGCTATCCCCAGCTATAATAATGCGACTAAACAAAAACATGTCGGTGGCAATCCTGTTAAAAAAACATTTTCCCATCATACCTCATTATCGAGAAGGGAGGGAGTTCGATGTCATAGCTGACCTCTAACGTGCAAATCTTTATCACACAAGTGGTGTAATAGTCTTCCAGGGTTCGATTCCTAGGCGATTTAACTTAAGGTTGCCTGTGCACGGCTGACTTGACGCCATGTTGCTGGTGAGGGCTGGCAGGTTAAACTGCCGCGTTAGTGACGGCTGCTGCGGCTCTGTCTCTCACCGTATGTGTGTCGCGGGGAGGGACTCAAACTGCCGAGAGAGGAAGAGCTCTCTGTGCTTCAGCTGGTGTTTCTGTTGTTCAGACACGGCAGGCTGCTTGGACTCCTCCTCAAAGTCTCCTGTCACACACACACACACACACACGCGCGTCATTTATTCGCCACGATGCCTGAATCAGGTACGGTTGACATCACATCATAAATGCAAACGTTTGATACCGACTCATTTATGAACTGCATTTCCTGTCATGTTTCATTTATTTATTTATACATAAAATGTGATACTTAACTACAAACTGTGGCCCATTATGTGACCACACCGTACAGAAAAAAAACATAAAAGTAATCTACTCGTCTCTATGGGAGAGACCCCCTTTAAATCGGACTTCACAGTCATTAAAACGATTCACGGAATAATCTACAGCCTGGCAGGGTGGAAATAAGGAACACTTAGATACAATGCTGCCTCCACCACATGGGCACCCTCCATACATCTGCCCTGTGTCGCATGTTTCGACTGCTAGATTGCGCCTTCTTAATTTTAGGCGGATGAGTAATTTGTGAGGTGGTGGAGAGGACAGGGCGGGGGGAGGGGGGAACGGGGCAGGACTCTATCGCTCCATCTCTGTGGACTCCGCCCCTGCACTCAGCCACAGGAAACCCTGTCAGCGAGAGAAGGGGGCGGGACCTCAGGCCACGCCCCCCTGCTGTTAACCCCTCCTGCCACCCCTACCACCCCCTCCCTCCTCCCCTCCCTCCCCTTGTCCGGCTAGTCCCTGCCAGACAAAGTAGGAAACCCTGTGCACCAAACCTGAGGCGCCCATCCCCCCCATCTAGCACCCCCCTCTCCCACCCACACACACACGCTTGAGAAAAAGAAAGCACACACACACACACACACACAGACATACAGAAAGACATATATACATACATTGCTCTCTCCCTCCCTCTGCACACGCACGCACACGCACGCACGCAGAGACTTCCCCGACAAAGACACAAGGCCAGTCAAAGTTAACCCCTTGCGTGCCGCGATCCTGTGGGACACATCAAGGGCCTTTTGTTCTGTGCAGCATGCTAGCCTGGGCCCAGGGATAAGGAGGGGGAGGAGGAGGAGGGGGGAGCAGGCGGGGGGTCTGGAGGGGGAGGAGGAAGAGGTGGTACAGTTGGAGAAGGAGAAAGGGAGAGAGAGGGGGAATCTCAGGTCTTGTATAACAGGACAGTGCCTCAGGAGGAGAGGAGGACGACGTGGACGAGCATCTCACTCACTTCCT
Organism: Osmerus mordax; assembly: GCF_038355195.1. NCBI lineage: Eukaryota > Metazoa > Chordata > Actinopteri > Osmeriformes > Osmeridae > Osmerus > Osmerus mordax. Next base: position 5,416,203 of record NC_090072.1, on the reverse strand, counting down.
GTGTGTGTGAGAGAGTGTGTGTGTTTGGAGGGAGAGGGGGACAGGAGTGGACCAGACAAGATGGCCTCTGACTTGGTCCCAAAAGTAGGACCTCAACGTTTTTAGATTTCTGACCCTCTATATTTCTCTGTCTCTCTCTCTCTCTCTCTAAACCCCCTTCACAACAAAGTGTCAGGCCTGTTCGTTTGAAATCTCTGAGGATGGATACAGCGCATGTTGTCCCTGTTCACACCCTGTACCTGTTCACTATAGGGTCATCAAATCAGAAGCGTTAGGACCCTAAGATAACCTTTTTTTCCACCCCCGTTTGTTTGTTGCGACATATTTTTTGTAACACATTTTTTAAAGAGGCAAATGCAAAATCAGAGGATGATAACTGTTAACCGAGCAGTACATCTCTGAACATGATGTCCCATGAAGCACGCTCGACATCTCGCATCGACACGTGTGGTGTTGCACGTTTCGATGCCCGGGCTCACTGACAGCCCACCCGTGTTTTACGCAGGGTTTCTTTAAGGGACAACCCTCCTTCTCTCTCTCCCCTTCTCCTCTTGGTTGTGCTGGTCTGAGCCAGTTGGAGAGGTGTGTGTGTGTGTGTGTTCCCCTGCAGGCCCCCAGAGAAGCTCGGAGACCTGAGCACGGTCGTGTGCTGCTGTGTCTGCGCCTTCACACACGGCCCTGACAGAAGCACTTGAGCAGGAGCGAACCCTGCGCTACGGTCGCAAACCTACAGAGCGCTCCACAGAAACGCAACGCTCTCTGGCCTGGGGGAGCGAGGCCCGGAAGGTTCCGTCTCCTTACCCTGCAGTCATACGCCTGCCCGTTCATGAGTCACCATAAGGGTCGCAAAATCCCCTCACAGATGCGAGCGACTTAATTTACGCCCAAGATTCCACCCCCACGAACGGCATCTTGGGTTAACCTAAAATAGATATAAATGTACTCGAGGTCACCGCGAAGCAGGCATTTTTTTTGTTTTGTTTTTTTACAGCGTAGGCATTTTTTTTGTTTGTTGATCAAGGCCTTACTTCAAATGAGGAGTCAAATGTGGCATCCCAGACGCTAGCGATTCTGCATCCATTTTGAGGTGTGAGTATCAGAGTGTGTCTTTGTCTGGAGCGCTGCAGCCCGGAGCAGAGAGGGGGGGGGGGGAGGAGGGGGAGGGTGGCAGGCAGGGGGTAATGAATGAATGAATCCAATCGGGGGCTCTCTAGTTCTTATTTCCCTCCCTCTTTCTCCCCCCTTGTCTGCATGCATGTCATTAGCAGCACATCGCTAGCTAAGCTACTTCCACACCTCGCGTCACCGCCCCCCCCCCCCCCCCCCCCCCCCCTCCTCCCGTGTCGTCTCTTCCTCCTAAAACGTGTCACTTGGGGGGTGAGGGGGGCTTTAACTCCTACCCACAGAAGACGACCGCCCTCGACCACGTTCGCACAGCCCGGTTCCCCCAGACATTTACATTTAGTCATTTAACAGACGCTCTTATCCAGAGCGACTTACAGTAAGTACAGGGACATTCCCCCGAGGCAAGTAGGGTGAAGTGCCTTGCCCAAGGACACAACGTCATTTGGCACAGCCGGGAATCGAACTGGCAACCTTCTGATTACTAGCCCGATTCCCTAACCGCTCAGCCACTTGACTCCCTCCCAGACGGCAGAGTTATAGCGCTGTGGTTTCCGCGGGCCGACGGTCCACACAGGGCCCGCGCGCCTAGCATCCCCTCCCTGCTCTGACTGGGATCGTAAACCTGTTCTACGCCGAGGACAAAGCCTGTGCTCCACGAGCCGCTAATAAAGCTGTGACCTCTCCACACGCATTCCATACTCTGACCTGCAATAGACTGTTGACTAAGCGCCTTCGCAGTGGAGTCATTACACTTAACCCCAGAGAACAAAGAGTCTAGATAGATGTCTAGATACACCGCCTGATCCAGGTAGCAGGGTCAGGGGAGCAGGCTGGTGCAGATGAGACTACAGATGGTGGCCAGGTGAGCGGTGCTGGAACAGAGGCAGTTGGGGAGTGTGTGTGGCGTGGAAGCCATGGAGGACGCCGGCAAAAAGTACTTACGTGCGTTGCTGTCGGCCAGGGTGTTGAGGTTGCCTGAGATGTCCCGCCTCCTGAACAGACACACCACTTTGGCTTCTACGTTCCCATTGGCAGTCTGAGAGAGAACGTGACAACGAGGGTGACTGACAGTTGTAGGCACCAAACCAGGTGACCGTCTGACAGTTTCCTAATCAACTCAAGAGGCTGTTGAAGACATTCGTGGATTTGCCATCTAATGAACGGATAACGTGGCCTATCTGGTGAACATGCAGTAGATGTACTTGGATGTGGAATATGCTAGAACTTAAACTGGGGGCTGAGAGGAAGATGTTGGGCGTGAGAAGAACCTTCTTTACCATTGGGTTTACCATGATCTAAAGAGAGAGAAAGCAGAAATCACACACCAAGGCCTGTCTCTGGGCTCCTAATCTGTGTGCCCCACCCACCCCACCCCCCACACAAACACACACACACACACAGCACAACCAAACACACAGACAGACTAAAATCCATCCCTCTTGTACGGCCATTAGCACTCGGGAAAAAAATGGAGTCCTCTCCTGGCTTGCCACAAACCCCTTCAATTTAAGAGTGTTACATAAATGAGCTTAATCCTGTGACTGGGAAACGAGCCTGTGTCCCACCCCGCCACGCTGGAGTTACGCAAGTGGCTCCTACAACTGCATCTCGTCACTAGTAGCAGGGCTAACTCGGTGCCTGGGGAAGACCAGGCAAGGAACAGGGCTCTACGTGAGTGAGATTGGGGAGGGGTGTGTGTGTGGGAGGGTGACGGTGTGTGGGAGAGAGGGAGAGAGAGAGATGGAAACCAGACCAGGTGTGGGTTAAACCATATCTAGCAGGTCAGGTGATGAATGTCCAACAGGCTGGAGGTGTCAGCATGTTTGTAGCAATCCCTGTGACATCACAGGTTAGCACGATGTAAAAGGGCAGGCCGTACTAACCTTGTTCAGCTCCTCTATTCTGCGGATCAGGTACGGGTTGCTGGAGGAATTCTCAAAGTATACGTAATCTGAAAGAGAGGGGGAGAGGCGGAATATGAATCGTGCAGTCAGCCCTGTGCGTTTGTCTCGGAAGCGGAGCTGACCTCCCGCGTGTGCGGGCGAGGGCGCATGTTCAGAGGCAAACCCCAGGTCCAGCGCGGGCGTGGAGTTCGGACTCGCAGCCGACATACGCAAACACACGGCGGTCACGTGACGCTGTGGTTGACGGCCGCACTCATCCATTACGGCGCAGGCTTGTCACAACTTTGGATTTCCATCAATCCCCCCCCAAAAACATAGCCCTCAACTAGAGGCTTCAGCTTTCAACAGCATGCCCCGTTTACGGCTAGCACTTAACCTCGGACAAAATGGCCAGTGTGTGTTCAAAAGAAGTCGCTACACAGACTGAAATCACCACACGACAACCATTTAGGCCCTTTGAAATGACCGAAGGACAACCCGTCAATATCTTAGCGAAGTACCACATTCCATCGGCCAGTTCAACAGGCCTCAGTGGTTTGAGGTGGCGGTGGGGGGGGGTGTATGTAACGGATGTTTACGTGCGCGTCAGCAGGAATGTGGTCAGCGAGGTGACTGGAAAATGAACGGAGCTGAATATACCGCCTGCTACAGGCCACTGAGAGCCAGAAGCGTCGTCTAGACAACACGGACACGTGCGAGACAGCAGTGACAGATCAGGCAGTCAGACCAAACACAGCCTCGAGTCACGCCACAGCACCTTGGGTATGGTTTCCCATGATCCAGCACACCGGCCTTCCTATGGACATCAGCTTTAGCTTGTAGTCCCCCTTAGGTGCATCACCACATCTATAGCGGAGGTAGCATGTGGGACAGGGGACAGATTTGTTTGCTCCAGTTAGCTCAGGGACAGCTAGAGGACTGTGGGTTGACCCCAGCCCCGTGGATATGACAGGCAGCCCACCCCTCTGCCTGCCCCTGGTTACGTAACATTACGGGGGGGGGGGGGGGGGGGAGAGAAACGCCAGAACCCTCATCCTGTTAGACACGTCTCTGGATAGGGAGAGACGGGGTGAAAATCAGCGAAGTCACGCCCCCCCACCCCACCCCCTCCGTCTCTCCAGGACCCTCTGTGTTCCCGCCCCCGCGGTGCCCCCGCGGTGCCCCGTGGGACTCATTAGGACACGGTGGTTCCTGGCTGGGGCTGCGTCGGAGGTGCAGGCTGGCGAGGAGGCTGGGGGGGGGGGGGGGGGGGGGGGGGGTCAACGGTCGGGGGTGGGGAGGACAGGCCTTTTGAAGGGAACGATCACAGGCTCCACTAACCTTCTGAGAACAAACACTCAGACACCCCTCGTTTGTCACATTACTCCAGACCCTGGCGTGCAAATGGTCCGTTTTGAACGTTTTGTTTTTTTAGACCAATTGTTCAATAAACGATTGGAAGTCTTGAAAGGGGGGAAAGTAGGGCATGAGGCAGTGGTGGTTAATAATATGCTTGTTGACAACATGCAGCTGGAGTAGCGCAGTGTGCTAGCTAGGTGCTAGAGGGTGGACAAGGCTATGTTAAGTATAGTCAGGGGCCATTTTGACAACAGCCCTAACAACACCAAAAAGACTGCAACCACTAATAGCTCAGACTGTTAAGACTCTGACAGGAACTTTTGAAATGATGGCAAGCATCGCACAGACAGGGGTTATCAGCTCTGTTCATACAGCATTCCTGCCCAGGGATGAGTAGACACAATAAAAATTTTACTTCGAACTGGTGTCACAGGGCCTTTACTCTCAGAGGAAAATTATTATCTGACATGTATGATGACTTGTCAATACCCCATGGAGGGCTTAGAAATGAGCCTTTAGAACCAAGAGAGACAATCTGAATGAATGATTGCCATTTTATCGTTACTTTCGACAGCAGCAAATACCACAAAATTCAGGATGAAAAGCAGGCAATCACCCAAATAGAACATCACGTGAAATTGCAATTAGTATTTTCTTTTTGTTTGTTTTCAGTGCCACAACCTCAAGGGACGCATCCATGCTAGGCTTGGAGCTAAAGTCACATTAAACGTCAACCAAAATCACCATCATCATCAAGTGGGTCTCAATCATATACCATAAACCCAAACGTCTCATTTAAAACCGATATCCGGAAATACAAATGGCACTGATTCCATCCACAAGACCAATATCAGAGCCATAAATCAGCCTGGCATCCATTACCCTGTTGTCAATAAGCTCCTCTGGCTATGAATTAGAGCCAGGCCTAGACAAAACCACAGTACTGTTAATGGAGGCAAACCCGAGTTATGACGTTTGTGTTTTTTGGGAAGGTAAACTTACAGGTTAGCAGTTTCTATCAAAGCTAGCCTGCATTTTCTAAAGATGGGGCCACAAAGATGTGAGGGTCCGCAGAAGGCTGCCTGCTTTTGTGGTAAACCACAGCCTAGCCCGTCTGCCCTCAGTCGACACTTTAGTCCACATTTGCCATTACTTCGAAATCACATCCAAGCACATTTCTAGTGCAAGCTAATGCAGTGTGGCCCTCAAACTGTCACAGATAAACAGCAGGTCTACAGTGACTGAGCAGAACGATTCTGCCGGGATTGAGTGAAGTCACATGAGGTAGTCTTGTCGAGGACTCTTGAGCCAAAACAAGAGAGTGCTGTACAGTCACTACAGAGACACAGTGTTTCAGTCCCCTGCGCACAACACTACATAGCATACATGTTACTTTGACCCAACACAGTAACATCAACATCCAATTTACCATGAAGTTTATTATAATACCCAGCGACACGCAACATCTGCCCAACCGATTCAACCCTTGCAGTGCCCAAAAATGATATCCGTGGTCCATGGTAGTTCTGTGATCATCTTTAAATGGGTTGGAAAGCAATGCATGTATTTATTTGTTTGCTTTTGCAAAACAACCAAACCATTTTCCCCATGGCTGATATCATCTCGTGTGCCAACATTAAAGCTCCACCGAGGGAGCGGCGGTGCATGAGGTAACAGGTCCTTAGTGGCGTGAGCTGCTCGGATGCTGTGGGTGCTGCTTCGGGACCGGCCCTAACGGCCACGCGCCACACCACCCGTAGCACCGGGCTACGGCCACGGACATCAGGTCACAGTGACCAAGAGGGAGAAGTGTGAAAATAGTAGTAAGGTATAATAAAAAATTAAAAAAAGGTTGAAACGTGCTTGTGTCCAAACTACACCATGTCAAGCTTTCATAAAGATTCCACCACCCAAAATGCCTATCAAGACTGGAAAGGTGTAGTAGTGTATTAGTAAATATCAACAAGGCCTAAACACAGCACAAGCAACAAATGTTAAATGTCACAGTCTGCACTTACTGAAATGTTGGAACTGCATTCAAGTAATGACCCAAGACCAAGTTATCTTTGAATTAGTTAAGAAATGCATGACTCCTAATCTAGTGTTCCAGCACTTGTTTACATTGATCCCCAAGACACAGGCAACATCTTTTACAAAGCGCTGTTTAATCACTGTGACCCACATCCAGCAGCTCTTGTGGGACCTTACACAACAATATAACAAGAATGTGGCATGAGACATAAATACCTCCGAATTTAGACAAAAATTCAGACGTGTAGAGAAAATTAAGTACCAAACTTGGCTTCATGTCACGAATAACATAAAGTACGTTTATTAACGTTACCATGGATGCAACAAAAATACTCCACAAACCTGGGATGTGGACTGAGGATCATATACCGCCGGGCCATCTTGAAAACGCACGTTTGCCGGCTTTTTAACATACCCATGATGATGACAGTAGCAAGCTAGCTAGCTAGCTAGAATACTGTCTAATAAAAGCTAAACTTGCACACTACGTATACCCAATTCCAAAGCAAACAAATGCATGAGGCTGCCAAACAGCAACAACATTGCAAAACATTAACTAAAGCCTACAATCGTATAGGATAGCGCTGCGCTACTGTGCGCGATGCAGTCTAGCAAGCCGCTACCATCGTTCCGGATTCAACATTCAATCCTCTGCTCTGGACTAGTTTAGCTAGCTAGCACTACTACATAGCATTAGCAAGCAAGCTTGGTCAAGTCCGTTAGCGTGGATCTAGAAAGTTAGCAAGCCATTCATATAGGCTAGCCTGCTTACTTATTTGACTTAATCAATAGTGCATCTAGAAACTAACTACATTACATAGGGAAGTTAGCGATCAAGTGCTACATAGTTAGCTCACTAGCTAATAGATTAGCCAACGTTAGCTAGGCTACCTAGCAGCCGTGTTGCATTTGCCAGCTCGCGGCTAAATTGCTAGCCTAAACTAGCTAGCCAACGTTAGCACGTCGCGGAAATGCTTTGCTAGTAGTTAGCTAGCAAACATAAACCAACCATCATATAGCGTTAGCTAGTTAGCTAGGTTGCTAACAATCACGTTGAAGAGGTGTGAATATGTGTGTAAAATAAGACTTACCTCCGACTCGGTACATGTTGGCCGCCATTCTCTCGTAACCCGCAACAAACACAGTTCCAGGGATTCCCCCCTCTTGCGTGAAAAATGTCGATCTGAAGCTATTTTATACCTGCATTTATCGTGGACCTCCCCCGCCGTGAAACAAAGCCGGGACCCGGCACGGCAGCCAAGCTCTGGCGGGTAAAAGTTTAAAGTTTCCGTTACAATGTTTTGGGGGTACCAAAAATATAGTCTTTGTTTCAGTCCGTTAACGACCTCCCTGTGCCTCTTCCTCACTCACTCACGCATTCACACTTGCAGGCATGCACACACAGCCCTTGATAGCTAGCCTGTCTCTTACTCCACTCTTCCTCCCATCCTCCGCTCCCAGCTTCATCCTCCTCTTCTTCACCTCCGCTCAGTTCACACACTCAAACACACACACACACTGCCCCCCCTCGTTTGCAAACGTCATCTTCGGAAAAAACAATCCGAATACTCCGGCATATTTACTACACGCACGCACACCTGATACTAACACACACTTACCAATAGAACATAATGATTTGTTATGACCACACTTTCAAAGACACACAATTAACTTAAAATACTAGGGCCGACAGAAGGCATGTCCCATGCTTTAGTAATAGCAGAGCACAAGGCAGAAATGCCTCAATGGGTTTCCTTCTCGTATTTGCCTTCATTTGCAAAAGTCACAAATAGATGATAGATAAAGAATATTTATTTCCTTTTCATGCCCCTAATGGCATGAAGGCTGATGCTGACCATGTCACAAAAATGGAAATGTTCAGAATGACCTTGTGTTAGTCTACACTGTGTACATGACAATAAATCTCTTTGACTTTGGAAGTACAAATGCATTTACGATGAGAAGCCTATAAAACAACGTCTAAAAACTACTTCATACCACCTTGTGAAGCTATTCTGAAAATGCATATCAAACGAGTAAAAATTTTAAGTGTAAGGCAGTATTCTCACATTGCATTCAAAATATAATTCTATTTTCTATTAGGCCTGGCCTACTTGACATTCACATTCAATTTCTAAAACCGTTTACTTGTGGGTATTGCCGGGCAGAAAATCCTTGATAGATAAACTACATTATGACTGACAAAAGTAGCCTAAATATAACTTCAGTAATAATACTGAGTAATATCCATGCAATGCAGTGTGTGCTAAAGACAATTATTATTAACATAGCCTAATTGTTGTATTATCCTGCAGGCTCAAAAACTGACGTGCAGAATGATATAACTGACGCCAGCAGTTATTTGCACAATACTGCCCTCTTGTGGTAAATGTGACATCATACAGTTTTAAGAAATCATAATACGGCAATGGTGAGAAACGTTTATAATTCAGTATTGATACACACACAAAAAGCGACGACATTGACACGACCCATGCAGAAGTATCCACCGATGAAATGATTCTTCTGCATTTTCCCATCCTGTTATTGATGTGGCTGATCACTGCAGCCAGGAGCAGTGATCAGCCACATCAAGGCGACTAAGTCCAAGTGATCAACTCACACCTTGCCAGGGACATGGGCAAGAGAGCAATCTGTTCTGCATGTTTATTTTGGGGTTATTTGCGGAGGAAACCCTTGTGAACACGGTGAGAACATGTTCAGGATATAGCCCACCTGTGAATTGAACAGTTCTCTAAGCGGGAATCGAACCCACAACCTTCTTACTGTGTCACCATGGCACTTTACAGTCAGGCACATTACAATGCGATGAACAAATCAATAATTTGTTATTACAACTTAAATCAGAAGACATCCATACTCTTTAAGACACTTAAAAAGACGTACCCTTTGCTAAATAAAAATATATCAAATGCTCAGGATTCATACAATGTTTTATTCAGGCACTTTAAGATTATGTGGAGGCACACAGGAAGTGTAAAGACATTTTAGAGTTAAAAAGTTTGATAAAGGACTATGACAAATACCTATCCGTAAAGCAAAATCATTGTGGTCATTTACACAAAGTTATACAACTTCAAACGAATACTTTGGAATGTAGAATTTGACTTTGTCATAAAGATTAGGATATATAATGGCAATCCGACATAAAAACACAAAAACATTGACCTTCAATTATGTCAAAACTGGAAATTCACAAAAGGCAAACAGAATAAAATATATTCTGTTCTGGCAAAAGTTACGCATGTATCTTTATGTCATAACATGTGGCTCACATTGTACAAATCTATAATTTTCCTCTGAAATGAGAATCCTGTAGGTTAAGGACCTGTGTCCATGGTAACCCTCAAAGTAAGACCCAAAAATCTGGATCACATAGTCTCTCCTTTTTCTGTGTCAAGAGTCTCCCACTCTCTCTCTGTCTCTCTGCCAATCTCTAATCTCTCTGTCAATCTCTCTCTCTCAAACTTCTCTTCCACTCTGTAAACAAATCACTTTCCCCCCCAAAAACGTTCCTGTTCTCTCATCTTCACGAGCTAGATTCGTGGGGGCTGGAGGAGGCTGGGGCTGAGGCTGAGGCCGGGGCTGAGGCCAAGCGCTCGCTGCTGTCCCCCGTCCCTGCTCTCGTCACCCTCCACTGGAGGATGCAGGTGTCCTTCCCCCCAATGGAGAGCAGGTGTCTGTCACAGTGGGTGAAGCGCACGTTGGTCACGTGACTGCCGTGGCCCTCATACCTGTGACTCGGGGCCTAGGGACAGGAGGCCATGCGGAGAAACGGATATTCAGCTTGGTCCATGTAGCACGTGTCATCCCCTTTATCTCACTATTTATCTGTGAATGACGTGATTCCGACGGATGCCATAGTGTGTTTTGTTTGAGTGTGGGCGTGTCTGACCTTCAGTTTGGGGCAGGGGTACTGGAAGAGGTGGACCTTGCAGAAGTCGTCGGCCACGGCAACCACCCTCTCGCTGTGGGAGCGGCAGAGAGCGTTGATGTCTGTCCCGTCCGAGCCCTCCAGCCACACACCTGGAACACAGCCAATCATCAACATCAAATTCACCCTCGTATCAAAGGCAATTCAGCATAGCTACAGCACAAGGATCTACTCTCCACAACCATCACGGCTGCATTGTGTTTTTGAAGGGTCGTTTCGTTGTCCTGGTGGTATGGAAGTGTTAGTGAACCCTTACCCATGACGTGGAAGCCTAACACACAAGTGTAGGACGCCCATTCTCTGTCTTTGCTCTCATATCGATTCCTCAGCAGCTTGCAGCCCCCAGCCACTTCCCCTGGGGAGAAGGAGCTCATTTAAGGCTGATTAAACAGACCGTTGTACAATTTGGATCTTAACACATAGATGTAAAGACAGTAAAGATAGATGTTCAGACATTCACTCACAGTACAAGATCTCGTAGTCGCCCGAGTTGGACATGATATACTTCCCGTCTTTGGACCAGTCAAGGTGAGTGATGAAACTAGAGTGACCCTGTTTTGGGAACACAATAAGAGATATTGCATCAAGTCACTACAACACATTAATGAGGTAACAGGCAGACAACAGGGAACTGTCTGTGTAGGACTGGTAGGAAGTACATGGGACATCTTTTATGACGAACCCACATCCAACCACAATCTCCCATCATGCACTGCTCACATTGCACTTTCCGAAGCGGGTGTAGCGCCGTCCGGACTCTGTGACCGTGTAGATGTAGATGAAGTTGTCGTGGGAACCCACTGCCAGGAAGCTCCCATCTGAAAGAGAAGAAGAAAGCGGGGCGTGTTCCTAAAGGGAGACCAAACAGCGCCATCTAGGGGTGGAGGGCGTGCGGCATGCTGCTCGTTGCTCAAGACAGAAAGGTCAGCGAGCGGGGGACCCTGACCTGGCGAGTATCTCATGACAGACAGCTGCTCGTTGCCATCGGTGAAGTCGGAGACTACCTCTCTCGTCTGCATGTCCAGCACCAGCCACCTGTCGTCAGGAGTCAGAGAGGGGTTGTCACAACGAGACCGACGACATCAAACAATCCTGCTGTTACTCACTCAGGACGACCACCACATCAGCAGGAAGGCAGGTTCTGTCACAGGTAGTGATTATTAGAGGGATTGATATTCATACTAATGGATGACTTGATAGTCATGGAGGGTCTTACCTCCCAGTGCTCAGGCCAACAGACACGACTGCCCCGTTAGGACAGAAATCCGCACAAAGTCCGTACTCCTAAGATAAGATAGTTGATGTCATCGATCATGTCACAAACCATCAAATCAGGGCATCCATTTTTGATCAAAAGTAAAGTGTTTCTGTGTGAATGTGGGTGTGTGAGTGTGTGTGGGTTTGACGCTTGTGTCATTGTGTCACCTCCAGTGTGGTGCACCAGTCCAGTTTGTGTTCCTCGGTGTTCCACAGGCACACCTGTTTGTCATGGCCGCACGTGAAGAAGGTGTTCTGGGAGGGATGTGTGGCCAGACCCCACATCTCATCCATATGACCCTGCAAGGTACACAAACACTCACTGTTAGTCTGCCTCTGTGTGTGTGTGTAAACAAAACCTTGTCATATTGTTTAACACACGAGTCATCATGATGTGTACCTGTACTATGGCCACAAATCCGTCTGAGAAAGTGCCTCTCAGTATGGCATTTCGGGTTGTACCAACTAGCAGCTCCTCCCCATCAATGTCCGCAAGGGTGCGGACCGCACCAAACATCTCTGGAATCTAGAGAAACAGAAGTACGGAATTAAGACCGAATCGAAATAAGATTGCAGCTACCACACACACACACACACAAACACACACACACAGGTTTCACCTCACACTCTCTCTCGGGCGCCAGGTCGGCACTCCAGCGGATGATCTTGCGGTCTTTGCCTCCGCCGCTGAGCACAGCGCCGCCCTGCAGCATACACAGGGTGAACACACTGCCCTCGTGAGCCTGAGTCTGCCGCATGATCTGAAAGGTCTCTGGAGCAGGAAACACACCACAGGAAGGAGAAAGGGTCACAAACAATAACACAGTCCGGTCGTTGCCGGGATGAAGACGTCGGTGGAACAGAATTGCAGGATTATACACAGTAATACGAAAGTACATTTGTACATTTTACAGACTAGACATGTCAAATGTTCATCCAGCTTCAAATAAACGTTTACATGGACAGAGCCTCACCTTTGGCTCCTTTCCCCAATGTTTTGACATCCCCTGGAGATTTGCCCCAGGTGAGGATGTTCCCATCAGAGTCACCTGTTAGCACGTCTCCCGTCAGACTGAACACAAAACACTGGATGAACTTTGGCTTCTTGTATTTCTGCCGGAGAGAAACAAACAAACGTCGCCTGAACGTTCCAGAGAAAACGCCAAACTAGCATGAGAGGCGTTGGCCTTTAGTTGCTGGACAGCGGGTCTTTGTTTTGGAGAAGTTCACTTACCCCGAAGATGCCCTGTTTCTTGGAGAGGGAGCCGGCACTGAGAGTCCAGAAGTGGACGTGAGACTTCCCACAGGTGATGATGTTGCCGCTGTCGCTGGGGTTGAACTCCACAGCAAACACAGCCTCGTTAGTGCTCTGCAACACCACAACACACACGACAAGAGGAACACCTTTACTTGGAAGTTCTGTTGACATGACGGGTCTTGTCTACAGTACAGTACAGTACAGTAGAATACCAGTCTACATTGAGGGATGGGCATACAACACTATGCAGTTATACAGTAAAGACACTCCTAAATCACCGTTTATGTTAAGCTGTGTGCTCACAGTATGTGGTCTGAAACCCTCGCACTCCCAAAATGGACTGGTGAGACGCCCATGACAGATGAACCTTGTGCAAACCAAGCTATGATAATATGACAAGTCCAGCGTCTGTGCTACAAACCTCTTTCAAAAGAGATAGAAAATGATCTCATGCATCCACCCGCCTATGTAAAGCTAATCTCCTGGTCATGCACATTTATACATACATAAAAAACACACACACACACACTGTACAGCCCACATAGCAGAACCGCTGGACAAATTCACAGTCTAAAATATTTACACAGTTGCCATGACAACCCCGTTCAAATTGCTCTCAGGGAAGTTGAGAAATTTGGGACAAAAGCCCACGATAGAGCCGGTTGATACCTCGGCCGTACTTTTTCTTAATCTCCACAAACAGACCTCCTTTAAGAGTGGCTCCACAGACTCCCCGTGTAATGTAATTCTGGCTTTAGCACTTCCTACGCATGCTAATTCTAGTTCTGGCTCCCAGCGAAGACACATGGGAGGAAGATTCCTTTCTGACAGCATGAGGGGAACACTTGATATCAGACACCAGACATTCTTTTATCTATATGTTCACAAACCACAGATTCCCTGGTATTCCGTGTGTGACCGTGTTTATACGTTCAGTATGTGGGTGTGTGTATGTACAGCCTGTGTGTGTGTGTGTGTGTGCAGACGTTGAGTGTGTGTGTGTGTCCAGTATGTGCACGTGTGCATGGCCATACCTTAACCTCAGCATGCTTGGTGCCTTTGGCACAGTCCCACACAGACAGCATGTGTTCGTTGGAGTCATCAATCACACACAGGTAAGCTCCAGAGTCCTGCAGCCCAGACAGGCAGAGACAGGGGGAGGAGGAGGAGGGAAAGGAGAGGAGGAGCAGGAGGGAGAACGAGTGAAAGGGCAGATGGAAAGGCCATGCAAGAAAGTGACAAGGACACAGAGAAAGCGAGCGTCGATAAAAAGAGAGAGAGAGAGACATGTCAGTGAGTTCATCATCCGTGGACATGGCCTGCTGACGTGCTCGACGCGCGTGTCGGTGCGTGTAGATGGGAGATGCTGGCGGTGAGGGCGAGACGGCAGGTCGGGACTCACGGCCGTGGAAAAGGCCACAGATCCCACGCCTCTCTCGAAGGTGCCCAGACCGATCTGCTGCAGGGTCACCAGCGTGGACGAGTCCCAGATGTGGACAAAAGGCTGCAGGGGCTGATGCACACGCACACGCTTTTAATGTACAGTCCCATAATGACCTTGGATCAACATGAAAGGAGAGCCCATCCTCCTGTCAAAGTCCCCCAACTGACCCCTCACCTTCCCATCTTTGTCCACGCCGGCGGTCTGTCCCGACGCCACGCGCACCTTGTCTGGATGGATGGTCAGACTGCGGAACACATCACAACAACACCCCTGTGAGCCTCACACCTGCCTGGAACACAACACAGGCGTCCGTGTCCGGGGGCCTGGAGGTGGATGAATGCTCGGCCAACGCCAGGGCTCCTGGTCCCTGCTGCGGCCTCTCACCATCGGACACAGTCGGTGTGCTTGCGGTAGTGGCGCTGGGTGCGGGTGTTGACGTGGTACAGCACCACCACGCAGGCGATGAAGTACACGGCCTCCCCCGACGGCAGCAGGTACAGGTTGGCCCTGCAGTCTCGGCCTCGGTAACCATAGCTACAAACCCCGGCCAGTCAAGGTGACATCATCCTTCATGCATCTCATTGGTCAATCGGGTCTAGGTCAGTCATTAGGCAACAAGCAATTTCACCCCCAGCTACTTCCTCTAATAGGTGATTTATGGAGGGCGTACACTGTTCTCATCTGCCTGCACTGAAGATGTCGGTTACTCAAGGGCACAGAGAAACTTTGGAATCTGCCTGGCTTTCATGGCACTGATCCATTTAGTTAAGCACTGTCAAATCAAATCAAATGGTCTCATCAATAATGGCTCAATTAAAAAAACATCTCTCTGTCGCTGAATCACTGCACCAGTGCTTTTGGCTCATGGGCAGGGGGAAGGATACACCCAATCCAGTTCCAGTTTCTCAGCGGGCGGTTCCATCTTCAGATCTTCGTAGTTCTGTATGTTTGAGGGGATGTACATGGTGATTGGTCGACCACGGATGAACATCTTAATTGATTGACCTGTCAGCCAATAAGAATAGGAATTGGAGACGAGAGACAAAACTGAAACATGGATTCATATTCCTTTTCCGAGTCATACATGTAATATTCCATACACTTTTCGTTTAAACACACATAAGGAATCACATATTTGATACCTTGGCTGTAGGTCGCCCTTCTCGATCCTGGCGAACCTGAGATAGGTGAATGGAGAGAGAAATGGGAAAGAGAAAGACCAACCAGAAAGAAAAAACGAGAGAGAAGAAAAAGAGCAGAGAGCAGAGGAAGAGACAGGGGAACAAATCAACACCAGGATCCTACGAGCTCCAAATCACAGCTGATTCCGTTGTAGTGGATCCAATACTGACATGATGGATCCCGAGGGATCCATTCGGAGCGCTTGGGGTGAGATCTGTGAGCACAGTTCTGGGTGGGGATGCAGCTCAGCCCCATCACCTAGAACACTGGTATCTAACTTTCACGTGTGTGTGTGTGTGTGTGTGTGTGTGTGTGTGTGTGTGTGTGTGTGTGTGTGTGAGCGGTCATCCACTGGTATGCAAACCGGGGGTGGGTTGAGGTGTCATTAGAAGTCTGCACGTCAGAGAAAGCATCGTAAAAGACTGGGTCCATGTCTCAAGTCACCGTGTAGCTCATATTATCTGCCTACAGCAAAGCATTTTACAATGGTGTTCTAAAGTGGGTCTCTGGGTAATGGATAGCACTACAAAAAAACCTGATATCATCTCACATTAAAAGTCCTGTGTAATCTTTACGGAGCCTTGGAGATGGACGAAGAGTAAAAACTACGAGCTAACTCTTGCTGAACTTGGTTTGGCCCAGAGAGAGACAGAGACAGAGTGTGTGAATGAGAGACAGAGAGTGTGTGTGTGTGTGTGAGAGAGAGAGAGAAACTGGCATAAGATAAAACGTGAGCGACAGTGAGATAGAGAGAGAAGTTAAGCCGTCCTTTTGGGGAGGACTCTGCATCCATCATCCAGTTAGGGGAGTCAGAGTGGCTAACCACAATGGATGTGTGTTTCCACTGAGGGAGGAGCCGTGCCTTGGGGAACCTCCACACTAACAGAACCTCCTGTGTGAGTCCAACCGGGACAGCTGCGCTCGTAGAAAGAAATGACAGAGAAAAAAAAACCTTCCTTGAGATCATAGCATGTCGGACGGTATTTTCGTATTTTCGGTGTGTGTGTGTGTGTGTGTGTGGGAAGAACGGCGATGCACTCGGAAATAACCCAGAGAGGCGAAATAAGCCAGAGGGTTTGAATAACCGTGCAACGCTTCTGGTGTCCCTCTGCTCGAAACATTCTTATGGCTCGACCTTAAAACAGCACAGTAGCAAAACGTGTAGCATTTGTAGCTACTTCCTCATGAGCGTCCTTGTCTACAGAGATCGGGCCAACCCTAAAGCTCATTGTTCACATTTCAAGACCATTAAGCTGCTCTGATAGGCGAACCCAACCGATTTTACGCCAATTGAATCCCCATTAGGGAGGACTGGTCAAGAAGACACAGACAATCATAGAGAGGGTGTCCTCGATCAGCACTGAGCTTTGAGAGTGACTCCCATAAAAGCCAACCGCAAAAAAAGCCAGTGGCTTTTAAAAGCGACAGTAAACCGCAAGTGAAGGCTTTACGCTGCATTGCTGTCGTAGGAGTTCTGTATGCGATCCAGTAGTCCTAGGGTTTGAAACGGTTCCTGCATGTGGCTTTGAAGTCATACGCAAGCTTGCTGGAACTGGCATGGGACTTTTTGTTGGATGAAGAGGGAGAGAGAAAAGAGGGGAAGAGAGAGAGAGAGGGGAGAGAGGGGGAGCAAGAGAGATAGAATGGGGGAGCAAGAGAGATAGGGTGGGAGAGAGGGAGGGAGAGAGAGAGTGGAGGGGGTAGAGGGGATGAAAGAGATAGAGAGGGGGGAGAGCGATACAGAGAGGGAGAGAGAGCTTCACTACCTGCAGTGGAGACGAGGTCTTTGGCCCGGCTGTGAAAAGAACACAACCAGATCTGTTATGCAGGCAGAGGGACATCACGAAGATCCCAAGACTTTTCATGGGAATGGAATTTTATTATGTGCAGATAAAGGCCCCTTGTGTTCCAACGAGTGACTGTTCAGTGAAATATGTGACGCTTTCTCCGATTCGAGTTTCCATTGGAAAGTGGCAGTGAGTGATGTCTGGCTGGGGGAAGGCCTGTCTCACCTCTCCAGACTGGGGGAGCGGGTGAGGAGGTTGGCCGAGGACGCGGCCTTCTTGTCCAGTCGTTTTTTGGTCTTCTCCTGGGTCTCCTTAGCCAGTTTTTCACTGTTCCTGCGGACCCTGCACGAGGAACGTTGAGTTGAACATCTGTCTGCAGATGGGTTGGATTTACATGCATACAACAAAATGGCTTCCACACATCACCACATGCGACTCCAAAACATACAAACGCATGCGTAGAAGAAGACAAAGACATACCACAGGCCCAAACGCGCACGCACACAGACACTGATTCGTTGCAAACATTTGTCTCTGGATCGTTAGGTCCCAGAGCAAGTCCTTCCTGTGACACCCCACCCAGTTTCCTGAATTTGATGAGTAACACCGAGCCAGCCCTGATCTAAGGTGATTTCCTTACCAGGATGCTCATGGCTGGCTTCAAAAGGAAGGCTGACCTAGAAAGTTAAACCCAACCCCCTCCTTTGGTAAAATGAAAGCCACCAGATAACAGGGATCGAGTACATCGAAAGAGGGGAATTCCAGTTATGAATTTAGTTTATAACTATGAATTTGCAGTTAGTACCACTGCTTTCCATGGAGTGGCATGATAGAGTCGAATTCCTCATGAGCTGAAGCAGATGCTATCAATCAACAAAAGCTATCTTGCAAACCACAACAAGAAAGAACACAATATATACACAAGAGAAATTTTGAAATAATTTTGTAGAAAGAATAAGATTTATGATTTTTCATTTCATGCAGCAAAGCCCCAGCCTGGGAAACCATTGGGAACCTGTGTGCTTCTACTGTTCATCTCTGAAGACATCTCTCTTCCTACTACAGACAACCAGAGTACTGGCCTAGCTATGTGATTGGACAAGAGTTTCAGTCAGGTGATTTCTGTATTTACAGTTTGACGCGTGATCCAAACTGTGATTTAATTTTGGCTTCACCCATTGACACCCACACGCCTTTGCTCAAGTGGTTTCTATCAAAGAGAGACTGTTTGGAGGAAACAAACAAGAGCATAACTGTCAGTCTGGCTTCTCAGGAAGGCAAAGGGCAGCAGAACCCAACAGAAATCACAACCCTCTATCAACACAGACCCTGAGGAGTCCACATGCAGAAAGTCTTGCTGTAAGTCGCTCTGGATAAGAGCGTCTGCTAAATGACTAAATGTAAAAATGAAGCAAACCACTGATTTAGTTGGATAAATAGGTTAGTTTAAACGACTATTCGATCAATAAGTTAGCACAGAGACTGTTACTTTGTTAGTGACTTCACTTTTGCATCTGTCAAACCCAGCTGTGGAATCCCTGATAACAAACAGACTCAACACGGAGCTAGTTATATCATGTCTCAAGACGAACATGAAATTTTGTGACCCTAACAGCCAAATATCTTTTAGCTGGATATTTCCTTTGTGTCGTATTGCTTGGCCAGTTGGAAACTATTGTACGTGTAAATGGCACGTCAAAGTAATGTTGACATGGCAAAATACAGCCTGCGCCCCCTCCCCGATTATCCCTGCGTTCCCCACCGCTGAAATACACAGTGGGGCTGCTGAATGCAACAGGCCTCATACTTTCCAGTCTGATCCTCTCTCTCTCTGTCTTTCTCAACCTCTCTCTCTCTTGAACGTGTCACTAAGTGTTGTCAAGCATTATGTGACACTGGGCTCTATGTTCCCGATCCCACGTATTTAGCCCCTGTTAGGTCCATGGAAAAATCTAAGGCTCTCGATCAAAACAGACATCATCCCCCCCAGTGGGTTTCCGTAACACAACATAATTACAAACCTGGCAACCCACCCTTGATTGACGCACGAGCGTTAGGAGAGCATGATTTTGCAGTGTGTGTGCGCAAGTGTAACAGAAACGACAGCGTGGTTAATTTCCCTCCAGAAGTCATGCAAATCGGGATGGAGAGACAGGGGTGAGGATTGGGAGACAGACGGAGGACGGGAAGGAGAGGGGGGGTGGGGAGAACGCACAGAGGTTTCTTCTCTCCCGCCAGGATGGTGGACAGGGGTCCGGCTCTGGGGATGGGGGCCTGGTCCTTCGGGGGAGCCGGGGAGCTCGGGGAGGGGGTCTGGGGGGCTGAGCCCTGCTCCTCTGGTCCATTGGCCTCCTGGAGAACATCTCTCTGGAGGCTCCTGATGGTGGTGGGGTGGATAGGCTCCTCCACCAGGGAAGAAGCCCAGCTCAAGTCCTTCTCTCTCTCCCTTCCAGTTTCGTCCTCTCCTTCCTCATCCTCCTCTTCCATACCCTGGATTCGGTGCAGCTTGGCCCGGGCCCCCTCCAACACTGACCCCCCCCCAGGGAGGGCGTCCTCCAGGGACAGGCTCTGGGTGGCTCTGGTGAGAGCCAGGGGCACCCTGTCCTGCCCTGGGTCCTGCCCCAGCGCAGGAGGATCTGTCTGGGTAGAGCTGTCCAGAGTGGGGGGTCTGGGCCTTGGGACTGGGGATACGGAATCACCAATGTGGCCATTCTCACCATGACTGTTAGTCACTTGGCTAAAGAAACATGTGCAGGAGTTGATAGATAGGGAAGTGAGGGGAGAAAGTCAATCAAATCAAGACATTATTCAAATAAAAAACAATATTTCCTGACAAGAACGGAAATAAACAAGGTTTCCTTAGGACCTCAGCTTGAATAAACAATGCTTTATTGATATAGACGGACAGTCTTGTACCTGGTGTTTAGGTGTCGT
Source organism: Osmerus mordax (assembly GCF_038355195.1). Lineage (NCBI taxonomy): Eukaryota > Metazoa > Chordata > Actinopteri > Osmeriformes > Osmeridae > Osmerus > Osmerus mordax. Next base: position 5,395,988 of record NC_090072.1, on the reverse strand, counting down.
AGTTCATCTGGGGCTGAGCTGGACGACTGTTTACGACCACGGGAGCAACCTTCGGAACAGACCTGGTTCAGGACCCGGGCCGCGGCTGGGTTCACTGGTGTCACACACGCGCGCGCACAAACATTATTATGACATACTGTGTTCACTCCGATAACTCAGAGTGCAGCAACCTGAGGGATGCTGTCCAGGAGCCCTACCTGCGATCAGCTGCTGTTTCAGCAGAGGGATCAGCTGGTCATGGACACGGAGCCTACGCAGCGCGTCGGCTAGTGATGACTTCAGCAGCGTGATCTCGTCTTCCTGCGCCTGCAGACGGCCCTCCATCATGGACACCCGGTCTGGGAACTCAGCGCTGCTGTCTGCCGACACATCATCTGAACACACACCAGGACAACCAATCAGGAGTTAGGGAGGGAGTCATGCCAAGACAACATTGGTCAAGACTAATAAGCGGTAAGGGTAATAACAGTCTTTCCAGAAGTGGATTTTTGTTTGCTGTGGACCAAAACAGTCTTCCATTTAAAAAACCACTTATGAGAACTTTAAGATCCCCGAATACCATGGTAATGTGATCCCTACATCCCACAAGAATGTACTCAAAAAGAAAGAACTCTGTATAGAGAGAAGGTCCTCTGGCAACCTACTGATTGTAAACCCAACCTTAATGCTAGCATCCATCACTGACTCCAACTTCAAAAACAAGAGGAGAGGTCCTGAGAGTCTTGTTTATTTACCGAACATTACAGGTCTTTCATGTGCTTCACTGACATTTTTCCACCACAAAAAGCAAGCGGGAGATATCGGGATGGCCATTAGTGGAGAGGATTTTCCACATGTTTCTGCTTTTCTACCACCTTTTCGTCAATTAGCGGGATGAGCCTCGCAAATGGGAAGCCTGGAATGTTTATTATCACGTGGTGTTTAGCTGACGGATTTTAGAACAGTTAAGTGGGCACAGATTCATAGAGATGGGGGTGCGCCCTGGGGTGCACGTTCTGGTATTGACCACAGGAATGACTCTGGCTGATAACATCACCTAGGGGATTTGAAGATGTCAACATCAACAGCTACCATTGGTGCGTCACAATCCTCAGTGTGCGTGCGTGCGTGTGCGTGAGTTACAAGCCGCATACCACGAGACAGTGAGCAACCCTTTAGGCTTTAACTTCCTGCTTTAGTTAGCCACACAGCTTTATAGAGAGACTGTGGCTGGCTTGGTAAATTGCTATGCAGCTTGTATCACTTCATAGAAAACTTCCCCTCTCTGTCCTGGACATGAGGTACTATGGTAACAATTAGGCATATCCTCTGTAAAAAAAAAAGAAGGTAATTCTGGACCAAAACGACCAACAGCTCATCCAAATGAAGACAGACCAACAACATGAAGCAACTTTCAACTGTCCCTGTATCAATCTGTGCCTATAGCAATGCTATCATTCGATATCAACAGAGAGGGTACGTGTTGGGACCAAAGGAAAGCATTGTAAAGTAGAGCTACAACTATGAATCACTATAAACCATGAAAACATGCCTGAACAGCTCTGAGTTGACTGGCCTAAGGGAGTCTCATCTCTCATATCTGGCACAGGGAGAACAGAATGATGCAATGCAAGCTACCAGGCATAACTGGCTCTGTGAGAAGGGCTTGCTATGTGTAGCAGATCAAAGCTGTCACTTTCTTTACCTAACCTTTACCTGTTTCCATGACTCTTCCACGCGATTCAGTCCTGTTTTCACCTTATCTTCTTTCTCATCACTCCTCCTTCCTTCACGCCTTGCAATATCTCCTCCTCTGATATCACCCCTCCCCTCCCTTCTCCTCCTCCGGTCCTCTCGGGATTATGCTAAGATTTGGGATCTTATCATTTTTACTTTATGATCCTACACTCATAGCTGTGAACTTTCTCTCCACTCTTAACCCTTCTCTTGCTGAGGGTGGTAGTGTGAGAGGTAACAGTCAGGCTACCAGACCAGATTTCTCTGATCATTACAGAGTCTTTGAGGAGGCTCGTTACCCTGTCGGAGTGGGGAGGAGAGGGGAGAAGTGGGGAGGAGCAGGGAGAAGGAGGAAGGGAGGAGGAGAAGTACACTACTTCTTAACTGCCTACTGGTGAGTGGGAGAGGCATTTTTCAAACCCTTTTGTGCCTGGCTGGCTCACGAGCAAAAATAACACTTTAAATGATTGTGCAAGAATCCGGTGGGCAAGAAAACATGCAAAACAGCAAGAAGGAAGTCAGTTCAGTTTAACGACTTTCCTTGGATGCATGAACATATCTTGTTTTCGCTTCAAGGCAATTCACTGTTTGCCGGTTCTGTTTTCAAGAAGAAGAGAGCTTCCAGTGCTTCAAACACGAGGCTTTGTCTAATACCCCTAGACACACACACTCTCTAGTGTGCGCATGCAGACAGAAACACACACACACACTCTTTGGACCAGAACCATGACTCCATACACAATGGGGTCTTTCAGGGCTGTCTAAGTCTGCTGTCTGCAAAGCTACTCACTGGACAACTCAGACACAGCAATAACACCTAAGGAATAATCCTGAAAGTTATGTGCAGGACATACATTATCAAAGTACAAGAAAGCAAAACAAAGTACAAGAAAGCAAAACACAGAAACATATTCTAATATGCAGACAGTGGTGGAGCAGTGGTACACAGTACATAAGTAATCTGAATATACTGTGTTTATATCTGGTTGAACTGAATGAACTTGAAATCATTAGTCAGTCACTCAGTCAAGATATACACGTAATGTCACCTATAGGAGTCTATCTGGAGGAAAGCTAAGTTACAGTCCGGTACGCCATTTTGGGTCATCAGTTACCACACCGCCTTGTACAGCTGAACCATGAGCAGTGTTTCAACTGAAGGAGGATGGACTGGAGGGGAAGACGCATAAAGACAGCAGAGATATGTCTTATCACAGACGAAACACCTGACTGCAACTATTGGCAGAGGGAAAAAAAAAAATATTCTACACTCTACCGGCTTGCCATACAGTGGAAATATGCCGTGGAGATAATAGAGCTGAACCAGAGAGGATGTGGCGGACTGGTGTTTACAAAACTAGATGGCATGTAATGGATGGGATTCAGCTGTGTTGAAACAAGATGCATTTCTGATCCACCAGGTTTACAGTGAAATCTTCAGTCGGCGTCCCAGCTTTTCATCCAAACTCTGCTGACTGGCTCAACTGTGCATGAAGTATGAGGTTCAAAACCTGTGGTTGAATTCTGAATTATAGAGATATGTAAACCGGGTGGGCCAGAGATGGAGCTTGGACAATGGGATGCTGCACTGGAGCGCCGGAAAGGTTCAAATCAGTTCTTGATTCAGGCACATTGTGAACTGTCTTCCTTCCATTTTTTCTCCCTTTCTTGCACCCGCACGCATGTTTATGCCCAGACACACTGACGCAAAGTGCAAGTACGAACACACACACACACAAATGCTCAGACATGCACACGCACAATCATGGTCTATTAAGAATGACTTACTTCCCACCTTGGGCACCTGGGGTACAGTAGTCCCGAACACACACACAGACACATGCACACGTCTGCACCACATGAGTAAACACAAGCTCCTGTGGCACTGCCATTCCTCCAGTTCCTGTATTTCACCAGGAAAAGGGATTTAGCTATGTGCACAAATGACTCACCTGCAGTGAGCAAACATTAAATGACAGCATTATGTATAACGAAAAAAATCCTAGTTCATTTCAGTCTGTGTTTAGCTGTATGTATAAGGAATGAAGGAAGGCAAGCAAAGCCTGTCTAAGTAAATGGAAATAAGTAACAAACTGAACACAAATATGTCACAAATCTCATGAGGAGAAAAAGTATGCGTAACATGTGTCAACTCTGACCTAATCAAACTGGAAACAAATCAACACGGTCATGGGGAATGTTAACATGATGTTGCAACTGTTGCTAATGCTTCCATTAAAACTGTTGCCGCTTATAAAACATGAAATAAAGACCTCAATTTCAATGTTTGTATCTATAAAACCAGGAGGCTAAGTAGAGGGAGACATTAAATGCCAAAAGGAATCTGGCAGATTTCATGGTACAAGCGGGTGTGGTAGCTCCATTGTGGTTGTAATGAGCATAAACACTTGGGTGAGAAATGTAGCCATACAAAAAAACATGCTTCTTCTAGACTCGTCATATCCACAAAAAGAATGACAGTGATATCATTTCAGGAAGATCAAGGTTGCTCTACTGCCACATACACAGAATCCTAGGATATTTAGACTAAGCCAACTGCAGTCCTGGACACATGAGGAACTACTTAGGGCCTTGTGTTGTGGACCAGTTGTATGGGGAGGGTTGTGAATGTCCACATGTGAAGTTACCGATGCAGGAAGGATGTCCAGCAAGTCAAAAGAAAGAAGGGCACGTTTCCTCTCCTTAGGCCCAACAAGAAGGCACTTTAAATAGTTTGCTCATGCTCTCGTGAAGGTAGGAAAAACACACAACACACACACACACACACAGCAGAAGAAACATATGCATGCACTTACACATTCAGACTGTCTGTATGTCTCTCTCACACACTCACTCACCCACACGCTCACACACACACACACACACACACAGGTCTAGTACTACATCGCCTTTGTTTCTTCGTACATACCCTTCACGGTGAAAAGCCATGGTTGGTGGCGACGTCAGAGGAGTTTGGCAGTGGAGCCAGCAGAAGAGGAGAGCAAATATCCACAACATTCACAGCAGCTGGGCTGGGAGGCCATGCCAAAAACAGCTTCCCCGTTTTCTCGCTGTCTTTTTCTTTTACGCAATTAAATCTGAATCAGTCCACACTCCCTGTTGCGTGCAAAGACATATTTAGTGACAAACTGACCGTTGTAAATGACTCAATGACGTGTTTACTGCATGTTCTGTGAACTGCAACTCCAACACGGTCGAGACAAATTGATGGTGAGACAAATTGGCGTTGAATCAATGTTTTGACAGCATTGGAAGCCTTATCTCAAAGACACATCACACCCGTGTAACATCATATCCAACAAGATCACTCAGAAGATGAACAGTGACACTGGTGAGGACGGAAACAATACAACAGGGCACCGATCCTGCATTGGTGAGTGCAGGCTTTCAGTCTCACTGTGCCTCAGGTCATCTGAGGTCCTCTGGGTGGTTGCATTATCAGGCTACAGCCGAGACACCACACTGATTGTTTTTCCAGTTGGCAAATGCACAAGCTGCTACCTGTCCTGTCTAGTTGGGAGGATATTTATATCTATTTGTTTTGCATGACAACAGTCATACTGGAGCTGGACCCCTTCTAAGTAGTTTCACTCAGTTCATAATCTCATTGCTTGATCTAGACCGAAACTGAACTGATAGTATTTTAAACCCTGTAAGACCCCTGGTTGTAAAATTACAACGTCACTTTTAGCTCTCTAACTGCACTTGTTTTGTTTTTTTAAGACCACATTTACATAGCCAATGGGTCTATTGTCTTGCCTTGCAATGCCATTGGATAAATGTGGTCTTTCAATAAAGAAATTAGCAATTAGAGAGCTAAAAGTGACGTTGTAATTTTACAACCAGGGGTCTTACAGGGTTAAAGATATATGCTCTTTCCATAGATAGTATTTTATAGTATAGTAATTGAATACTAATGCAGATACGTCTCATGGTTTTTCAACATTATAGTATCTAAAATGGAGAAGTTGTGGTTATTTCACAAAACAGACTTGAATAGTCAGCAGCAACAGCTGGCTTAGAACCACCCTCCCCTCCCAGAGTCCACCCCCTCCTCTGACGAACCCTATCTTGTGTAAGGAGCATCAACCCCCACAGAAGCCGTTGCTCATCTCTGATTGTCGCCGGTTCCCTGTTCCAGAACGATCTCAAGCAACAACATTACATCCTGTACGCCTTGTACCAGCGTGCCTTGTACGCCTCTTTCGTGGTTAGGATGCTGTTGTCATAGCTTGTACATCCTGAAACAGACAGGAGAGAAACAGGTTCTCCCTCCCCCACACAAGAACAACATGCATACTGCTATTGTCTGACTACATTGTGAAGGCGTGAATTTCACAGCGCTCCATCTCCACACTCGACTTCACTGATTTCAGTTCATGTTAAGTGGCCATGTGATCGAGCTTGAAAGAGTCAAAGCCATAATGCTGACTGGCTCAATTTCTAGGAAATCACCATTGAGGTCTCATGAACCGGTTAGATCTCTTCTGTTGAAACAGCATTGATGTTTTTAGATCTCATGCCGAACAGACAATGATAATATGTTGACAGACATGGTATGTGGGGTAAACACACAACCTAGGGGATAAACAATTCCTAATAACCTTATCCAACATCTAGGAGATCCGGAGGCAGCACTGCAGGGTTCACCTCTGTGTCACGGAGATGATTGATTTTCATGTCTGACTAGATCAAAGGAGAGATATGCAAGACCATGCTTGCTCTGGATAAGCATATCAAAGCCATGAGCTATAACTGTGGACTACTTGTTCTGACATAAATCGCTGTGTCATCTCGCTGTACTACGTCAAGCAATGCAAGGAGGAAAAGATGACCTTGTAATAATTCACATCCCTCCGCAGCCTGTATTGTTTAATACATTTAACACGTTCCACAAGGGGATTTAAGTATGATGCCAACAGTTCTCAGAATAACAGACCAGCAACATTTAAGCTAGGAGCAAAAGTTCAATTACTCACAAAAACACATCAGTCCAGACAACAAACATCCTCTCAGACAACACTGCTGTGACAGGAGAGCATGTTAGTGACAGGGAGCTCTTGTAGGAGGTGCTGGTGATTTGACAGACAGGAAAGAGAGAGAGAGAGAGACAGGAGGATGAATGATCTATTGACACGTTACTATTATGACCATCTTTCTGACTGACTGTTGTGCTAAGTGGATGACACCATACAATGAGGATGACATAGTTCAGTTGTGCTGCCTGGTCTGGGGGCAGTTCTGAGGTTTAGGAGGGGTTAAGTTGAACTGAACTCCAATCTGTACATAGGAAAACCCAGGCCTACCACATCATGAAATGCAGCTCTTCTAAGAATGAGACGGCTCCTTGTTGGTTCTGGCTCTTGTTGGTTAGTTGTAACGGTTTCAAATTCTTGTACTCGCTGTGAAATATTTTACTGTTGATTGTTTTTTCTACAGGTACACTCTTGCACTCTTGTGGGGAGTTTCATGTTGTTCAATTGTAACTTGTTTAACTGCATGCTCTTATGGTTCTTCCCTTTGGCACTTATTTGGTTTTCCACCATGTATGTTTCATGTTTTGGCTGCTCGCAATGTTTGGGGCTATCTCGTTGTTATGATCAGTGACCTATGCTTTTGTAAAGCTCTCTCTTGGAAGTCGCTTTGGATAAAAGTGTCTGCTAAATGCATAAATGTAAATGTAATAAATGTAAAGCACACTACCCTGAATCCTCACCATGTCCAATGCTTAGGGTCACCACATAGCACCTGACCCGGGGTCTGCCAAGTCAAGACACAGTGAAGGAAAAGTGCATTATTTCAGATGCCGAATAATATTGTATGAAAATGACTTAAAGATGTCAAACAAATGCATCACTAAAGGAGGATGTGGACCGAGGCACTTTGTACTTCAGAGAGGGTCTTGTCTGCAGATGCTACCGGGCTCCTCTCTGAGAGGTATTTACTGTTCCCCTGCTCCCTGGCGTTTAACAAGACGCTAAACACAACATCAGCACATGAGGAAGGACAGCTTGCCCCTGCAGCTGTGTAACAATAGCCCCATTGTGCTACAGCATTATAGACCCCATTAAAGTTTTCATTGGAGGGGCATTGGTAATCGTTTCGCTGTGCAAAATGGAGGGGGGCATAGTTTAGATGCAACAGCCACATACTAATTTATGTGCTACCTCAGAATGTGAAGAAATATCTCGTCCTTAAAACAATCCTAAAATACTGATTAAATGCAGAGCAAATATATATATTTTGCATACATGGAAACATGTATACGAAGTTTAAAAAAATACTTCAATATATTAATACGGTTTAAAAAATGACATCATTTTACAATGTTCAACTTCATGGTGGTCCAACTGCAGAAGTTGTAGAGTTCTGACAGGCTTAGAAATGCATGGCACTCTGGCAGGCAGAAGGCTGTAAACTATGCCTTTAATTAGGATATATCAACTGACAAATACAAATTTGAAAAGGCAAATTGTAATTTACATTTTATCATGTGATTAACCAACCTAATAAATTTGAATGCATCCACATTTAGATTCTTTGACATGGTTCAGTTGTTGTAAAACAATCTTGTCTTCATATCGATCACAATGGATTTTGAATTTGATACGTGTTGTTACTACATACAAGAGACAGTGTAGCCTTTCATATAGCATTCTCTTCTCACGACGTTCTAATTTCACCTGACCCACAATCTAAAATAAGGAGTTTTGGTGTCAAGTTGCATTCTTACCCATCTGTCAATCAGAGAATTTATATACCCTGCTTTAAAGTATTATTTCGTTTCAAAAACCAATTAATCTAATACCTGACAGAACAGACGATACACGTTCCAAATCCGTGACAAGCAATGTGCCATTACTATAAAAATGAACTTTCTAAAAGGTTTTCAAATTACAAGTAAAACACATGTCAAATCTATTATTAAAAAAACTGAACACGCCTACATAATTATTTGCTCTATAGATGAACTTTTCGTAAAAAATTGCCCGTTGAGAACTGCATCTCAAAACTCAACTTACCCAGACTATTTGTAGAACCATCCATGGTCCTATGTTGAGAAGTGTTGTATAGTCTTTAAGAGTGAAATTTGTTTTCTGGTGTATTTTCCATTCTGACGGATCCTGTACTTTGGAGCATGACAGTTAACCAAGAGCTGCTCGTGTTGAAGCAGTTCCTTTAGAAAAGAGGGGATTGCAGGGCAACGTGCAGTTATCACAGAGGTTTCAAAAAAGCACTACAACACTGTAGGAATCCAGGAAATAGAGCATAGAGGAGGCAAGTGCACAGCTGTAAAATGTCACAAAAATATTTCTGTAGAATCTGAAGGCAAACAAGTCATCTTTAGGAAAATGTTTGCTTATGAGTATGTCTTGCTTAGCATCTATGATATAATGTTTTGCCAACCGAAACGTATAACTTTTTCGGTGGTTACACCCCCTGTCAACCGGTTACACTGAGAATTTTGACAGTAATTTCCGCCACCTTCTGGCATAGCTGTAAACGGCACCTTTTTCTTTATGAAGCCGGAACTCAAGTATGTGTTTCTTGTTCCTATTAAACTAGGGGGACGAAAAAATATTCAGAACCAGGAAATGCAGCCGTATCCAATATGGAGGTACCCATGAGTTTTGAAGGAGACTTGTTTCATCGTCTCATATTCTTACTGTAAGGCAAGTATTGGAAGTATTGGCAATCGAATATCCCTTATGCGTAAAGCTGTTAAATCATGCACACGAGCCCACATATTGCTGCTAAGACAAGGTAAGGAGATACCCTGCTATCAGAGAGTAGTGATTTCTATGTCATGCACTTGGTTTTCACTGACATATTATTGAATGAAACTCATAAACGAGTGAATAAGAAATTAAATAAATCCATATAGCTAATTAAAATAAAATAAGTAGCCACTAGCTAATAGATCTGAAACAGCAAAATACATGTATTGATAACAAAGCTTCCCATCTTGGCATATACATGCAATGGGATTAAATCAAATGTCCTCTATATTTTTGACATGCAGGATCAACACTACGCATTTGCAATGAACTGCGCTCGCTGTCTACTGCGGCTGCATAGTTTGGGCTTCTTAGCCCCCTCTGCCAGAGCCTCTTTCCAGCACACTGCCTTGATCCAGACATCCTCAGTGCATACAATAGCAACAGCCCTAATCCCACACAAGACTAATTGTCAGGTAAGAAACTCATGTTTTACGCTCTGTTAACATAGCCTACTGCTTGTGCTGGCATTGATTTAATTACACTTAACTTGAGCAACTGTCATGAAATTAGTTTCCGTGTTAGATCAGATATGTAGCAGAGAACGTTTTTTCCTGTCTCTACCAGACACGGAGGCATTTCCATGGCAGCCCAGCATGTGCAAAGAACCAGCCTATGACAACAGACCACGGAGAGGAGGAGGAGGATGGCAAACGGAAGAACCGGTCTCTGGTAACCCACGACGACTTGTTTGAGAGAGCCTCCAAGGATGCCAAATCCAAAGCTACCTTTAACAGAGTGGTGGAGGTCTTCACAAGGAGGGACATTCGACGGAGGGGTCACGTAGAGTTCATATACGCTGCCCTGAAGAAGATGCAGGAGTTTGGTGTGGAGCGGGACATCGCCGTGTACAACAAGCTGTTGGATGTGTTTCCTAAAGAGGTTTTCGTGCCCAGGAACTTCATTCAGCGCATGTTCAACCACTACCCCAGACAACAAGAGTGTGGAGTACAAGTGCTTGAGCAAATGGAGAACTATGGTATGTCTTTGTGTGTTGAAGCGACACAGTGACGATGGCTATTATTTCTTTTCATCCCAAACCATTATCATCCTACATAATTTTACGACTATTATTCCATATAACTAATCACTATTATTCTCCCTACAATGTGGCACCAGGGATCATGCCCAACGTGGAGACGAAGGTCCTGTTGGTCCAGATCTTTGGGGAGAAGAGCCACCCTATCCGAAAGTTCCAGCGTCTCATGTACTGGTTCCCCAAGTTCAAGCACGCCAACCCCTTCCCCGTCCCCCTCCAGCTCCCGGAGGACCCCCTTGACTTGGCACGCCTCAGTCTGAAGCGCATCGGCAACGACCTCGATGCCAAGGTCACCGTCTACCAGGTACCCGTTTACCAGTGCTGTAAAACGGCGTCTGTCTTCACTCATACTGATTCACTGGTCTTGGGGCTTGATGTTGTTGTTGTCTGTTTTGCTGGGCAGTCTGACCTCTTCTGTCTCCCGTGTAGATGCCGTCTACGGACATCTTGGAGACGGGAGAGGAGATCACACTGCCTCACGTCGTAGGTAGGCTACACAATCCCACTTCTCCACCTCCCAGAGGCTTTTTTTGTTTTTTAACAAAAACAGACTTACAGTTTGCAGCTTCTCTCTTCTTTTTCGGCTTCTCTTCCCCATGGCAGGTATCCAGAGCCCAGACCAGAAGGAGATGCTGGCGAACCACAACCCCAGCAAGCCAGTGTTTGTGGAGGGACCCTTCCCCCTGTGGCTCAGGAACACATGTGTCTACTACTATGTGCTGAGGGCTGATCCCCTGCCCCCAGACGAACAGGTGGGCGACCCTGGAACACTGTGTAACTGTCAGTAGATGGGATGATGAATACTTGTGTATATTTTATTTTATAGGAGGTTTCCCCAGAATTACAATCCGTGCATATAGATTTCTTATCCACACAATGGGACATCGAAGCTACTGCTGAAGTATGTTAGCATTGCCAGCAGTGTGAATGTTCTCCACCTGACAGGTTGAAGAGCCGTACGACCCAGAGAGGTGTTTTGATTACCCGCTTCAGTTGGACCTGGACCTGGACAGGGACATGGGGGATGATACCAGCTTCCATGTGGACAAAGGTGTGTCTATAGATACTGTGTGTGTGTATGTATCTGTGTGAATATATAGACACGCACCGTATATACATATACAGTTTGGTAGTCTGTAAACAATGTTCGTTTGTTTGAATTCCCTAACACTTTCCAATTGCATACATTCAGAAAAAGAGGATGAAGGGAAAGGCAAAAGGTGAACAATGGTATTCAGTGTTGTCCTTTACCGTGAGTCAGTGTAGAACGTGCTTGTCCCCACAGTGGAGGAGGGCCAGGTGTATGCCATGTGCATGTCGGGCCAGGGAGACCAGGCCACCCTCAACCAGTGGATCTCCGGCCTCCAGGAGGCCAACCCCATCCTGGGCCGCATCCCCACCCTCTTCCGCCTGGACGCTGGGCCCAGGGAGCTCCAGGGGGTGGTTGACCCTGATCCAGGGCACGGCTACGAGGCTGACCCAGAGATGGATGCCCGTCCCGGGGAAGAGAAACCAGGGTCGGACACTGTAGTGGTGGAGGAGGAGGAGGAGCCTGGACGCAGACAAGGACTCAAGCAGGGCGCATCAAGACTATGAAGGGGAGCAGTTTGAGAACATGTATCAGCGAATACAGTTAGACACATTTTAAGAATACCCCACTAGCAATCTTACCACTGATACCATCATCATGTTGATCCGCAAATATAAAAGGAGAATGTGGCCTATACAATCTGTTGCTATAATCAGTTTCTTTCCTGTAGACAAACGGAAGTGCGAGCTTAAGCAAATACGGTAGATATGCGTGTCTACCCTGCTGCTGTTCAAATTCACATGTCGCTTTAAGTTATTCCCCTTAGAGGAATTTTAGAATTTGCACTGTGTGTGAAGTCAACAATAAATTTCTCTCAAGATGTGAATCGCTGTATGACATGAACAGTTATAATATGATGCATAATACAAATATAATGCAGGATACAGTATGATTGTTCTATTTGTTACCTGAGGTTAGCCGTGTTAAGGACATTTCCATATGTTTGCTCTACAAGGGAGTACAAAAGGCAAATTCTATGTATATCAATACATACTTCAGAACCCACAGAAAATACTCCCTAATCTGACCTGCAGCTTCAATTCACCTGTACTTACACAGGCAAAAGATTCCCTAAATGTTTACTCAATCATCCTCCTCATATCATCCGTCTAAAAATATTGAAACATCTTTTCAGGTACAAAAAGGTTTTAATAGTACCGAAAAAAAGGCAAAAGGAACATTCCATTTTTAAACAGATGACCAATGAATTGATTCAAGAAGTACATTCTCAAAAAACACATTTGTCAGATCATTTACAGTTAACAATGGCTATACATGATAAGGTTTAAATAACATACATTCTGTTTAAAATGCATTTCTTAGCCCTACAGGCACAGTTGAGTTTTGTGCTGAAGTGGACAGGATCTTTTTCATGGGGGGTTACAAAAACAAACTAGGAATGTGTTCCGTTCTTCGATCACTCAGCCTGTAAGGACTCGCTCATATACTAGCAGGCCTTTGGATCTGGCATTTTGACAGAAAATATTCAGATCTGTAGCATCTGATTGCTTATAAGGTATAGGAAAAAACATGACCGTTACAAATCGTAAAACAGTTCCACAGACTGATTGTTTAGACAGACATTTGAAGCGATTGTGTACACAGAAAATATGGGAAATATAAAACTGTAAGAAGAACAATATCATAGCTTGATAGGCTTATTGTTTTAGGCAATCAAATAATATGTTGAAAGGGTATTGGCATTTTTAACATAACTTAATATTTTGTGTAATATTTACAGTGCAGACATACAGTACAGTTTTCTAATCATTCCAATGAAATCACAATTACAAAAATAATAGAATGTGTCAATGAGGGTTCTTGTAACCCTACCCCTTAATAATCATTACAGTATAAAGTTAAGAGTATACAAAAAGTTTCAAAGTATGTTGAAGATTCAGTGTTGTGGGTACAGTGTGGCACATTATTGGCCAAAAAAAGAAAGTTATTATTCACATAAAATACCCTCATGCAAGAACCCCATTGTTAGGGGCTAAAAGGAAGGTCTTGGACCTGACAAGCAATTCTTGCAGTAAAAACTTTGTACAAAGTCAAATATATCTAGTCAGACATGTTAAATACACATGTTCAATAAAATGAAACTATATGAAGTATTTAGTAAGGAAGAAACAAATGAAGATCTGTTGTAGTATACCAGTCCATTTCTAAGACAGAACCCAGAAATAACAAGATGCAACTGCTAAGCACAGAAGGCAGATTTCCAGGTCAGCTATTTGCCCTTAGGTGTGATCCTGAAAGAGTACAGGAGGTGTACACGAGCATATATTGTTTGTGTACTTATTGTGTGTGTGTGTGTGTGTGCGAGCATGTGTTTATCAGTGAAAGATAATGAGGTAAAACTTGTGTCTTGTGGTTTTGCATTCCCAACAGTTTCAAGCTGACCCCTTGGGGGTGAACAATAAAAAAAAAATAAAAAAAAAGCATTCATGTTTTCTGTTCCTGATCTTGTCTCCTTGGTTGGTGAATGCTGTCGGACTGTCCTTTAGTCGTTTGTGCTGTCAAAGCAGATAATTAACTGATTATTTGTGTAAGTAACAGATTACTATTACTGACACACCCTGTCACATCGCATTCTGTCTATAGCATTCTTGCCTTCCACATGGGGGTGATACTGTTCTCATAAATAGTTTCATTTTGTAAATACAAAGTTGGATGAGAAAAGAAGGAAATGGGTAAATGTTTGCCCTCAAATGTCAGAAGTCTCACCTTTGCTCTCATGGCCTCTTGGTAGCTTTGGTGTTGGCGTCTGGGTCCGCCATTACTTCAATTTCTGCTGGGAGGTTTGTACTGTCTCCTGAAACCACATACACCAACGATATCACAGTCCATCATTTACCATATAAGGACCTAGAACTTTACAAGAACATGGCGTATACAAAACAAATGAAAAAGAAATGTGCACCCTTGCAGAAACAGAGAAACATATTACCAATAATATTATGATCGTGTACTATATAGTATACTGTTAGAATAGTAAACAATACTGTCAATGTATTCAATCTATAGTAGCTAAAGTACTAATATAACGACCACGGTCTCCAAGCCTCTGGTTCCTCCAGCCACGTTACCTTCCAGCGGGGCTCCGTGCTGCTGCAGCTGGCTGGTGAAGAAGCGCTCCCTGCGGGACACCTGCTCGTCCCAGGCCTCCAGGATGCGCCTGCGCTCCGGGACCCCCAGGCCCAGCGTCTCTGGGTGGGCCTCCTCGATGTGGGCCGTGACCCCCTCCACGCTGTGGGAGTACTGGAGGTCTCCGCACACCATGCACACCAGCAGCTGGTTGAGGGGATCGTGGTCCATGAGGTAGCGGTGCCTCCACACGCCCTCGGAGATCTCACAGTCGTCCATGTTGTCTTCGTCGTCGGGAAAGAGGACGTCTGCTTCATCTGAAGTGAACCATTTGGTTGCATGCATTAATGAGTCATGATTCATTACCAGTGAAAAGACCATTAGTACCACTGCTACCATTATTAGGCTATCGCTACATTTACTAAATGTAGTGTCTGTGTAGTTTCCTGATGGGTCGATACCTTCTATGGGTGCTGTGTGGTCCAAGTTAGTAAAGTAGTCCAAGTCTGTTTCAGTGGAGGTACTGTAGAAAAAGAGACACATATCAGTAACGATGACAAGACAATGAAACCGTAAAATAACAGAGAAACAGAAGTTCCCACCTCAGAATGAAGTCACTCTCTTCTGAAGTATTGATCCACTGGCTGGAATATTGTTCCTTGGGTTTAAGGAGAAACATAGAAACACTTTCATCGAATTCCTCCAACCACAACGTAATTTCACTGTAGCTGCGGTTGTAACAACAGCAATGCAATACTGTGATGATGGCCGCGTCAGCACAAATGCAGCCAGACTGCCTGAGTAGCATGAAGCAGAGATCTAACCTCTGTCTCCAGCTGGTCCTGAGCAGGGAGAAGGGGCTTCCAGTTAGAGGACGCCCTCTTCTGGGATAGATCCCTGTCCCTCATGGCCTTCCGGGCTCTCTGCTCCTTCTTCTTCACCCTCCAGTACTCCCTCTTCCTCCTCAGTGTCTCCTCCTCCGACTCCCCAGGTATCGGCTTGGGGGGACCCATGGTGGTAATGGGGAGCCACGACATGGCGGGAGAGTGCGTTTTCCCACTTTGGGGATTTAGCGCACAGGGGGACTTGACTGGACCGGGTGTGGATGTAACAGCGAGTTTGAAAGAGGGACGTGGCTCAATGGGCAGCAGTTTGATGCTGGCGAGAGGATTGGCGGGAGGGGTGAGGGTTGGGATATCGGGGTTGGCGACGTCCTGCACTTGCAGGCTCCATTTTCGGACGTGCGGCGAATCGGGGTTGGAACCCGGAGCTGCTTCCTGTTTGTTCTCCACCAATATTAACATGCCATCTTTTCTCTCACGCAGTGGAGAGACAGCGACCCTGGCGCCTACAGGAAGTGACACAGGGCTCAAACTAGGAGATGCCTGTAAGGTTCCTATTTTTACATGAACCTGTTGAGGTGGACTAGACACAATGGGGGGTTTGACCTGCAGTGTATCAGGTGGCTGTCCAGCGTTGGCCACTGTGGGGCTGACTACCAGGAGAGTAGGGATGTTGGTGACAGCGGTTAGGCTGGCGTGAGCTCCAGAAACAGGGGACGATATGGGCTGCAAGATGGGGGAGGCATTGCCTCTGAGAGTTAGTGGGGCTTGAAGGGCTTTCTGTACTGGCTTTGAATTCTTGATAATGAGGGCATTAGGAGTCTGAAAGAAAACAATACAGACATCACTTTATCGCTTTTAGAATCTCAAAATTGAATCCGTAATTTTCACATTTATTGACAGAGGCATCCTTCTGGAACATACTGTACTGTATGTGTGTTTGTGTTTCTCAAACAGTTTCTCCTACCCTCTGTTTGTGTTACTCAAGTGTCAAATGCCAGGAACAGGTTCACGGTACTGTTTAATTCAGGTTACAGGGTTACAAAACACCAGCCGTAGCACACAACTCTGCAGTTAATGAATTACTCTCTATGCTTGCTAAAATGAAACATACGCAATTATCAAAAGACACAAATGCACCTATGGATACACAGTCATGTGCTATCTGAAAAGGCCCACCTGTGCTGCTTTCAGGGCCAGTCGTCTGCTGTAGTCTCCCTGCTTGAAACCTTCTCTCTGCCGGGCCTTGGACCTGGCTCTCTGCTGCCTCTTCATCAGCCTCCAGTACTCTCTCTTCTTCTGAAGGCTCGGGCTCTGCTCGGGCACAGACAATGGTGACTTCTGTTTACCGCCATGCTCTTGTTTACTTGTGTTTTGTTGTTGTTGTTGGAGTAGAGGAGGGTGGTGCAGCTTGGGGGGTTCCGAGGGCCCGGGGGAGCAGCAGTGGTGCTGGCCGGCTTTCTTGTCCCGTAGTCTCTGGGCCCTTCGAGGGAAGGGTGGCTGTGGGTCGCCGGAGGTACATGACGTTGCGTGAGGGGGTGCCTCACTCGAAGGGAAAGTGTTGGGCGGGATGCGGAGGGAAGGGGTCTCTGTGCAGGAGGGGTTGAGAGGAGGGGGATCTCTGGACGAGGGGGAGACCTTCACATCGGGGTTTGGTGGACTGGTGTTTGCCTGGCAGGACGGAGGGGTTACAGGGTTCGCCTGCCAACATTTGTCGCCAAGGGCAAGATCACCAGCTGTGGATCCCTTCTCTTCCTCCTCCTCCTCATCTCCCAGGGACAGCAGAGGTATACGTGGCTTCATCTCCATCTCGGAACCATCTTCTGTTATGTAAGTCTGTGGTTCCGTTTTACAAGGAAGTGTCTTGTTAAGTTCATCCGTCTGTTGACTTTTAGACTCGGTCACATTGCTGAGGGATTCTTCCAGGAGCTTCTTCATGGATGCCACAGCTAGGAGGGTTGTAGCTTGGCTGTCGGCACTTAAGGCTGGGTCAGACTCTGGCTGAGCCTCCTGAGTTGGCAGAAGAGATGAAGGCGGAGGTTTGACATCTACAGAAGCAGTTTGCTCGTATTTCAGAATTGGATCATTTGCTGAGATTATTTCTTGCTTTATCGCCGTTTTCTTTGTGGGGGTAGATGAACTGGCATTGGCAGGAGACTGGATATTTAATTTGGTGTTGGTCACCGCAATACGTCTCACAGGCTTGGGCCTTTGGTTGCGTCTCCTCTGCAGCGTTATACTAGCCCTCCCGTGTCCCAGCCCCTGCTTGAGCCTGGCGGCGCGAGCGGCCCGCTGCTCTCGTTTCTTCACCCTCCAGTACTCTCGCTTCTTTGCCATCCTCTCTTCCTCACTCAGCTCTGGCCCCGGATTAGGCGGCGCTGCTATCGGTCTGGAGCTTGTAACTGCCATCTGCATGACGCAGCTAGCCGGTTTTGCCCCCATCAAAGACACGGTGGGGAAAGCGTTCAGGACATTTTGTGGGTGGCTGAGCGTGATCTGAGTGGTCGGTTGAACGACGAAGGTGTGCGAGCCGGCGGGGTTCTTCGGGGGGGTTTGGAGGTCCGTCCTCGGTCTGATGGAGAGAAGCCTGGGAGGCTTGGTGACCGACAGGCCGAGGGGAGGACAGGAGACTTTCACCTGAGCAGGGCGGAGCGGAGGGGGCGGTGGGTGGGCCCGCATCTGACTTCCCAACGCCACATTTCTTAAAGCATTCTGGCTTTCCCCTCCCTCGGGTTTCTCCGATGTTTGAAGAGTCATGTGTGGAATCGTCACGGTGCCATCCTCTTTGATGAACCCTCCGATCGTCTCCGAGGCGCTGGCGTGGCTGCTTCCTATTGGCTGCGACAGAGAGTAGCAGCCGGCGGCTCGAGCCTTCCTCATGTCCTGCAGGATGCTCTGGTAGCGTTTCACTCTCCTCATGAGCGCGTCTTTCTCCTTCATCTTGGCTTTCACCTCCACCGTCAGCTTAGCTCTCTGCTCGCGCTTTTTGACGCGCCAGTATTCCCGTCTCCTGGCCGCCTTCTGCTCGGGTGTCTCAAACGGGTCCTCCCTGGGAGGCCTGCTGGGGATGAAGGCTGTGGAGAGGCACGGGGACCTCGCCCTTATGTTCCTCTGACCAAGAAAAGTCCTTTGGATTTCGATGAACCTCTGTCTCGGCGTCCGAGAGCGGACCATCCCTCGGTTGACGTGGGAGAACGTCACGTGCCCACCAAGTCTCCTGCTGGGATCTCCACCTGCTCTATTGTGGCCGGTAGTAGCGGTGGCGGCTGTGTGCGCGGTTGTCTGCACTTCCGACGGATTTTCGACTTTCACTTGAACTGACTGTCGGTTCACATCGTTGGTTGTTGTGGTTATCTTAGCCAAGCCCGAGGGTAAATCACTAGCCTCTTTTTTAATCGCGACACTAGCATGTCGGGGCACAGCGTTGGACGCAGCCACCGCTTTGGCATTTTTCAGCAAGCGTCCAGCTGTCGTGAGGGGAGTCCTGGCTCTACCAAAACACTGCCATTGGCCTTCTCTGTTCAAAACCGTCGAGGGACGCTCGAGAACCACCTTCACGAACTGTCTTGCTTTTTGCGGCGCCACGTTCGGTGTCTTCTCCCTGGCCGTGGCTACTTTAGCTGCCTGCTTGGCCCTCTGCTCTCTCTTCTTGATACGCCACTGCTCTCTCCGCTTGGCGGCTCTCTCCTCCTCCGTCTTCTCACTCATGCCTTTGTCCCTGAAGGCTGCACCCAAGATAGTCTTTTTGCCAGCCAGCTGTGTTGTGTTTGCCCCCCGTTCCACTGGTCTGTTCATGAGGACGGAGGCAAAATGAGAGGTTCCCATATTCGTTCCTGTTGTAATGTTGGCCTTAAACAGTCTGGGCTGAATGTGCACTGTAGCTGGAGTCTTGTTCAACACATTTGGCCCTGATGCATCCCGGGTTGCCAGGTTCTGCTGGGTTGAGCCCCCAGGAGAGCTGCCGTTGAGGGTTCTGGTTCCACCCTGCAGCTGGCGAGATGCAGAGACAGAGGGGAGGGTGGTGACTCTGACCTGAGGCACTGAGGAGGCATGGTTGAGGAGAGCTCCATTGGATTTGGCTGACATGACGGGTCTGTTGACAGCAGCTCCTTGCGGTTGGTTGTTCGGGCCCGGGTTTGATGCTGGGAACTGAGGCAACACTTTGTTTAGTTTTATCCTCTGAAACCACCTCTCCTTTTGGTTTTGACATGCCGTGTCCGTATGCTCTGCCTCCCCCTTTCCCCGGAACGGAATGCCAGATGCATTGGCTACCTCTGTCTGGTAGGAGCCATCACTGTTCAACAAGGGGGGTCCAGCGACTGCTATGGTGCGGGACGCATTGGAATTCAACGCATTGCTGACCTCTCTATTAGACACCTTTGGTTTCCCTCTCCTCTCCGATAGCTTGGCTCTCTGCTCTCGCTTCTTGGTCCTCCAGTACTCTCTCTTCTGGGCCAGGGTGGCGTCATCAAACTCTGCGGCCGGCCGATAGCGCTGAGAGCGTGGGCTCCCAGCCCCTCCCCTCTCGTTACTGGATGGCATGTTGGCTTCTTGGTCTTTCTGTCTTGGTTTTTCACCATGGATTCACAGGCAGGTCTTCATGCATCCCTCTGTTCTTAGTCCAACGTAGTCCTGGACTTGATATCATTAACAACCTCAGGCATCTCAGCAGCATCCTCTGTGACGTTGGGGGTCAGTTGCTCTCCAGGATAAACGCCTCCCACATCTTTGCTTTTACCCAGGTAGAGTAAAGGCCTAAAGGTGAAAGAAAAAACGATGTACTCTGAGTTTTGACTCACAAACGTTTGACTTAATAAAGTTTGAAAAACAGGATTAGTCTGCTGGATGGGTATTTAATTTGGATTGCTGTAAAAACTATACATTGATTTACAATAGTGGCATTTATTGTAAGATATTATTAGTAAAGTAAAGATATACAGTATCCAATGATCATTTTCACATAATTAACATGGGGAATGACAAAATGCATAGCAGGACAATATATGTATATGCACATTTAAAGGTATTGCATTAAAATAATCTAAAGGTGGAGATACTTTATCGGAAATAAACATGTATGCAATTTGGAGAAATAAAACTATGGTTTGAAGAAAACAAGAATCCGTTCTTAACACTGTATAACGTTGCGTGCACAACAACCAGGAAGCAATGACTGCACTGTCCCTTTAAACCCTGTCCCTCTGTCTATCACCAATTATATCTGTCGCGAGCCATTTTTATTCTTTATTTTCTACCATATAATAACGCACGAGTCGCAGTGGGAGCAGGCAAGCAAGATAATAACGACGATTTCCAAACAATTTACGTTAAAAATGACATAGTCGAGGCGTTTATGGGTCGGTAAGCACTGTCTCTTCCAGCGCACAATGGACAGACCTTCCTATTTTTCTGTCCACACGGACTGGCGGCTGTCTGTGCGTTTGTTCCTTGTTTAAATGAATCGACATATGCCTAATCAAGCGCCTTTAAAGCAGGGCGGATGGAAACGTGTGTAAAAAAAAACATGCATATGCGTTACCTGGTAGTTACACCTAACTTTCCGGGACAGTTTGTTTAACGTTTGGACAGATATTCTGTCAGGACACTGCAGCTACTTTCCGCGAGCCAGCCTTTCTCCCTTTAGCTGCCTTGACAACGGTGAAAAGTACCAGGATGTGGGACCTTGATGCTAGTGTGTAAACTGCGTCGCGTGGACAGATACAATCCTCTTAAAGCAGTATACCTTTGCGGAGTAATCTATTTGTTGTTTATTTTACCAACAATAATAATAATAATAATTTCAAAATATATCATATTAAATTAATTCTGAATAATTACGATGCATTTTTTTTTTAACATTGTAATGATAGAATATTAAAATCATACTAGCTCGATAAAACTGCGTTGGAGACAGCAGGGACGTATAGCCTATAGCCCATTTTATGTTTGGCCTAGATCACAAATGAGGACAAATCTACCAGTTCCTTGTTGGTAATATGATATAAACCTAAAAACTGATCATGAGTTCTTGATATTTCCAAAGACAAGGTTTGGCGAAACTACATTTATTAAACCAACCAAGCAATCTGTATTTTTTCAAAAATGTTACAGAAATTCTGAGAGCATTCAATGTTTTGTCAGTAATGCAACGAGCATGAATACCACAACCCTCGTGCCATGAAGACGAGAGAATGTGTAGATTTAATCGTTATGCATAAATTACACAATCGGTTCCCTGTTTTTAAAAAGCCTTCCTGTCCTATTTTGACCACTAGCTTTAGCAGGATCTAGTTGTAGCCTACTGCATCTGGCCCCCGGGTGCTTGTGTCGCTGCGTGAATGCCGATACTGTCTCTTTAAATTTACCCAGGAGCCCCTTAAGGAGCCCCAGGGGCCCCTAGCACGGCTCCCCACCCTGAAGACAAGCAGAGCCTTAAAATACATACTGGAGGCCGCAACGGCTTACCACAAACAAGAGAGACCCAAACCCGCAAATTCGAAGCAAGACAGAAGAACGACAGAATAAGGTGCCGACATGAAAAGTTAACTTGGCTTCAGAGCAGTGCGCGTGGGGGGGACGAAGTGGCACATTAAAAAGACAACACGGGCACCCAAAGCGATGGGTACGTTCATGCTCTAGTTGCTGGCGAAACGCGTGCCGAATGATACTTCTAAAATACCCTGCCTCACTGCTGTTTAAAGGCGAATTGAAGGCACTGTTAAATACGAAAACGTTGCAGAGTAATGGAAGAGAAGGAGACGGGAGAGAGCGAGCCTGTGGACCTCCAGTGTGCTGAACAGACAGATTCACTGGTCTCATTAATAATAAGCGGAGAGGAGGAAGCGACGCAAGAACTGAGTGACTTGGGACACTGTTCAGGAGGTAAAGATGTGTCATGTTTTGTTTGCACAACCTGCGACTCGACCCGGCGATCATCCGCCAGTCTTTTGTCATAGTTAATCCGTGTGACGGACAATGCTATATACCAGCATGGCCCCTTGTCTCAGTGGCTCCTCTATAAACAAAGGCAAAATACCATGCTGGCTGCTTGCTGTGATGCACAGTCGCCACCCAGCGGAAAACAGCGGTGGCCCAACGAGCAAATGGAGTCGCCGCCCCCTTTTTCATGACAGGGGGTGGGTGCTGTGCGGAAATAAAATACCCGGAGATTAATGTCCATGTTGCTGACATGGTCATCGTTTTAATACAGGCATTCATTTCTCGCTGAGTAAATATATTTTACAGCCATGTAATTAACCTTGACTGATTCAGTTCCTGAGGATGAAAGGTTGCTCTCAAAAGCAGTATTTGAAGTCAAATCTTTGCTAAATATTTGTGATCTATTTCAGGTAGAAAAGATGCTGTGTATCTCAACATCTCTCTCCTCTCTCTCCCGTCCCTTTTAGATGAGGACAGACTGACCAATGGCCATGTGGAGGAAGACGGCGAGGGAGGGACGGTCACGGCCATCTGCTCCCCCGGCACCACCTACTGGAGCGTCAGCGAGAGCTCAGACTCCCCCTTCCTCCTGTCACCTGTCCCAGGCCCCTCCCAGCGCAGGCCCAGGGTCAAGCAGGCCTCTCGGCCTGGCTTGAGCCGCATCCCGGGCCGCGACCATCGCCGCTACTACCACGAGTACTGGCGCAGCGAGTACCTGATGGACTTTGACCCGCGGCGTCACGGGATGATCTGCATGGTGTGCGGCAGCTCGCTGGCCACCCTCAAGCTGAGCACCATCAAGAGGCACATCAGGCAGAAGCACCCGGACTCGCTGCTGTGGAGCGCGGCCGACAAGGAGGTGATCCGGTCGGGCTGGGAGAGCCACCTGAGTCTGGAGGGGGGCCAGAGGACGCTCTGCGCCCCCGGGGGAGCCTCGGACGCTCTGGGGCCACTGCAGGAGACACTGGACTGTGCTCGAAACTCCACTGGTGGGTAACGAGAGAAGACTCGGGCAGGCCCAGGTGGCTGCTGGGAGAAGTTTCCCTGGCCTAGTTTAGAGTGTTCTTGCACACTTGGTGGCAGTAAGAGCTAGTCTTGCACCAGTTCCAGAGCTGTGTCCTGTCACCACCTTTATAAAACCCATAAACCACAAATCATGTTATTTAACACGCTATAACATAATGTCCTTCAATTTGTAACATTCAACAATCAATAACATTTCAATCCCCTCTTTATATACCTCCTAGGAAAGCCTGATGGAGTGACCCCCAAAATTCAGCCGCGCTCCCCCACCCCCTCTCCTCCCCCCCCATCAGTCTCTGCGGACCCCCAGGGCCCGTCCGGGCCCTCGGCCCAGACCCTGGAGCGCTACCTGAACGACTCGCTCCACGCCTGGTTCCGCCAGGAGTTCCTGATGGAGTACCAGGCGGAGGCGGGCCGGCTGGTGTGCATGGTGTGCGGCCGCCCGCTGCCCTCCCTCCACCTGGACCACATCAAGAGCCATGTGCTGGACACCCATCCCAACTCCCTGGTGTTCAGCTCTGAGGAGAAGCACTGCATCCTGCAGACCTGGGCGCTGACCCACGGTAAGGGTGTGGATCGTTTTTGTGTGTTTGTGGACATGATGGGAATGGCGGTGGGGTGAGATTGTGTGTGTGTGTGTGAGGCTCGGTCTATGCAGTGGGTATGTGTGCGTCCAAGCACAACACAACAGCACTGGTGATATTATCAAAATGAGTAAGCCTTTTTACATCTTTCCATTATTCAATCCAGCTGCGCTGTATATGATCTGTGGCTGGTTGCCTGTCTAATCTGTCTTCTTGGAGTGTTATTTGAGTGCGGTGCCTGTTGGAGGCCCCCAAGATCCATAGCTTTATCACTCAACATGGCGGTGAACATGTTGTATTTATATTTATGTGTCGCGACCCGCTCATTCAAACAACGTCAAACTGCTTGTACTTGGGTGCTGAGCAATACACCGAGTGGATTTCAACTTCTAGAGATGACTGAGCAACAGTTGCACATACACAGACTAGGATTCCTGCCTTTTATAGTTATATCCATTGAGTAAAACGTTTAATTCAATATTAACTGAGAGTTAATCCAGCGAAACCTAATTTTCCTTTCTACATTCCTCCCTGAACCAGAATCTGACCCTCTAAGAGACTTCATCAAATCAGAGAACACCAAAGAGGAGAGTGAAACCGGAGGGGACTTCTTCCCTCCAGACATGGAGACTATCCAGATTGGCTCTGACGTCTACCCTGACCCAGAGGAGGGCGACGGGGGTCCAGCCCTGGACCTTGGGGGTGAAGGTGGTGGAGTTTCAGCTCCAGAGCAAGGCACCCACCTTCTCCGCCAGCCCAGGAAACGTCGCCTGCGTGGGGGCTACCCCTGGCGGCTGCGCCTGGACTACTTGGTAGCGTATGGACCCCAGGGACGGGGAACCTTCTGCATGGTGTGTTCCCAGGCGCTGCCGGTGGCAAAGGTAAGCAGCTTCCGCAGGCACATCCAGGACTGCCACCCAGAGACCACCACACTGAGCCGCCAGGAGAGGGAGGCCATGGCCGAGGCCTGGACCAAAGACCCTGCGGCAGAGGACCAAGCCATGCCCATGAAAGAAGGTAGGCTAATACCCAGTACAGCATAGGAGATGTGAGGAGAGATGGTACACGGGAATAGTCCCTTTGAGTGGAAAGAATGTGTTTAACTGTGTCCTTTTATTCCCCCCACCTCTCCTCTTTAACAGAAATCTCCCCCAGCAACTCTCTGTCCATGTCTGGTGTTAGTGAAACGGGCCAGCAGACCTTAACCGGTGACAACAACAACAACAGAACTCCAACCAAAATGGCCACCGTGAAGAAGGAAGAAGGGGTGACAGGTGCGAAGTGCGCCACCACGCCCCCATTCGGACGCCACGGGCACTACCCGGGCAAGGACCAGCGGAGGAACTATCAGGTGCGCTGGCGCGTCGAGTACCTGATGGACTACGACTGCAGGCGGCACGGCCTCATCTGCATGGTGTGCGGCGCCACCCTCGCAACCCTCAAGGTGAGCACCATCAAGAGACACATCCAGCAGGTGCACCCCCACTCCCTGGAGTACAGCCCCGAGGAGAAGCTGCAGGCTCAGCTCAGCTACAACCAGGCCCTGCACTTCGTCCACTCGGACGACTGCTTCTCCTCGCAGGACCACGGACACACTGCGCTTGGACAGGACGCTGGACTCTTTGGCACTTAAGATTGACCCTCTGGCGACCGCGACTGTAGGAATCGACCTGAATTGAGCTGTACTGAATGAAATGGTATAACGTGTGCTTGAGACATCCTGCGTGGTGTTCATGAACCAGTCCTTAGTTTTTGTAGTTGTTGGGGGGGGGGGGGGGGGATGGAAGTGATCAAGTGCCCACCTCAGGAAAAGGGTTGAATAATCAGAATGAATGCAGCCCAAGTCTCTATTTCTCAGGAAATTTGAAAACAAGAGGCTAGGTTGGAGCTCTTTTATGAACTGGTGTGTTAAAAGAACATTACAGCACTTTTTTGTCCCAAAAATGTACTTAACCTAGCTTTGTGGTGTGTAGATAATGGAATGAGAGAGTTTGAGGTGTCATGCTTAAGACAATGAGCACACTTAAAACAGCCATTTGTGTCCTGTTTGATACTACCAGGGGGATAATCCTAGCCTGGCTCTGCCCTTCTACGTACTTCCGCTCAATTTTCATTTTGCTTCTGTATTGCGTCTGGGCTTTCGGTATATTAGTCAGATGTCTCCGGTAAACTTTTTACCGGTCCAATCAGTGAACAGAGGGAGTGGCTGACAACGATGACGATGTTGTGCGCTAGTTTGAGTTGTAGTTCCATAATGGTGACGGAGAAAGATGCGAGCGAAGCCATTCGGTCCGTTGTGGCATCGCTGCCGAATATCCAGAAGTTAAAGCTGGAGCAAGAACAATCTTTGCTGAGTTTTGTTGGTGGCCATGATGTTGTGGCCCTCCTCCCCTCGGGGTTCGGTAACAGTTTGATTTTCCAGCTACGGCAGCTAGCTCCGTTACAGTAGTGGTGAAGGAGTTGGCTAAGGCGAACACTAGCGATTGGTTATGGCAGATCAGAGTGGCTCTGGGCAGATCCAATAGTTTTAAACTTAACAGAGTACCCGCCTACAAGGAAGTTAACACTTGTCAATGGAGCGATCCCAGACTCTCTGTACAAATGAAATGCACGAGAGTCTGGTGAGGACCAGGCTAGGATAATCCTTGTTTACAATGAGGAAATTAGACATCCCTCAAAATTCACCCTTTGAACAAGACATAATTTTTTTCCTTTCTCGATCAGTGTCATTATTTCCACTTTGACCTCTAACCCTGTCCACTTCCTTCAAGTCGTTTAGCAAAATGCTGCACAAAAGTAAATGTAAATAATGTAGTAAATTTGAATTGTGTATCATTTTATACAAGCACTTTTATGCATCCTGGTTTTTACAAGAATGTAAAGTTTATTGTTCTTTTTTATGATGCCACAATGTCAGTTGGCATGGAATTTAAATCCCATGCATGATTGTTCATCTGGCTTTTGAGTGAGCCAAGTTCACCATTTTCATGTGCAAACAGAGTTTGTAACTATTTATTCAATATTTCACATAATGTTACCATTCTAATATCTCACTGTACAATGTTTATGCAACAAAACAAAAAATAGATTCAGATGACAAGGAAAACCAAGAAAACCAAATTCCTTCAGTTATGTCATGGCCACCTTGCTGGGGATAGAAGGTGACCTCAAAATGTCACTCACCTGGAAATGCAGAACTCAGGGATTGACAGCTTTCCATCTGGGCTTGTATGTTTTCAGTCAGGATGACCTTGCCACATTTTGCTTGTTTTTTTCCATAAATGTTATATCTGTCCACAGCAGTTTCAAAAGAAACTTCCAGTTCTCTGCTATTGTTAAGATGTCAAAAACACAGTTGGAGCTAGAGACAGGTCAACTGGAGTCATAAACAGCTACTACTGCAGAAAGACAGTACTTCACAAGCTGTGGCCTAATTGTTCTTTTTAAAGAACCAGATGGCAGCATTTGCCTAGTTTGAGGATGAGATGGGCTCATGCATGCTGCATACCAAACTGCCATCCCTCCCTCCACCCCTGTGTCTGGTGATGTCACATTAGCCCAGTAGTTATTTTAGCTAGCAAGGTTTAGACTAGAAGTCAAATACCTTTTATTTGGATTGGGTCACAATGGCCTGTGATGGTCATTGACCCCCCTTTAGCTTTGCTCTGACGTAGCACTTAATTATTTAACAGAAACAAGAAAGTATGACTTAAATTATGGCGAAATTACTAAATAAGACTAGACCTTGTTTGTTGCAACCGTTTTTGTTTGTGTATGAATGTATTTATGCCACGGGGGGGGGTTTAAAATGTCAGTTTGGAGAAAGGTGGCTTTGGTGAGGTCACTGGTCCTTATCTTACATAAAAAACGGTCTCTGTTCTCTTAGTTCATTTATCTGCTTCTGTTTTTATTTTATTTTCAAATACCCTCTTCTTGCATTTCAAGGCAAATATGTTGAAATATGCATTCTCTCTTTCATGATCCTTGTAATAAATATCAAAATTAAAAGTCTACTGACTGATTATCAGGTATGCCACAGGAGAATCATTACACTGACAAACCTATATGATACGCACAGGGGTGAGTCTGCCCTGAAAACAGTTGTTATTCTAAAATAAGAGGTCTGGCCTCAAATTGGTATAATCCCCTTTACCAACAACACAATTCTCCGACTGACGGCAAACATTGGACTCAATCTTCTTATGCAAAGATGCCGTTCAATCATGATTCAAAATATAATCTGAGGGGGCTGTGGTTGAGGCCTAGTAATATTCTTTCTTATCGAAAGTCTGAAAACCGCCAAAGGAAAGAGCCCACACAGCAGAATCCTTTGACATGTTTTTATTAACTCCACGTTGACATCAGTACAGGGACCACATTGTTTTTTGGACATTTTTCTCTCTTTTTTTTCCGTAATTTTTTTTCCCAAACTCAAGAGGAGAACTAAATCCAAGGCTAACAAACATAGCTCAGGTGTTAGTTAACACATCTAGTTACCAATAGAGTCAAAAGCAAAACAAAAAATGCCCAAAGAGAAAAGGACTCCTGACACACCCCCCCCTAAGATATAAAGATAAACAAAAAAAGCAACATGCTTCAAAGAGAAACTAGTTTTGAAATGTGCATGTAGATTTATATAGTATATTACTTTACTGTTTATTCTGAACATAGGTAGGTGCATTGCCTTTGTTGTAAAGGTTTAACTGAAAGGTGGAGCGCACCCATGAAAGCCTGACTGCAGGAACAAACCCTCTAGAGGGCCACACATGAGGTCATGGTGACTGGATGTTCAAGAAGCCGGGTGTCATAAGGGGCACTGTGGCTTACAGACTTTGTATACCTTCAACTGAGTGAGTGTGTGAGTGAAAACAAACACACAGTGTTGAGTGTAGGGGCTTAAGTTGACTTTGTACACCAGTAAAATGGTGGATTCCGTGTCCAGTCACAAGGTTTAACACAGACATGTACAAGGAAACCAGGCATTGTTGCTATACATCTGTGATTCTACTCTGACCACTGAAATACAACCTTGCCTCAATGTCACACTGTGGTTAGCATTCATGGGGAGGAATGTTCTATGTCATATTGCGGGGAAAACATTCAGCAGTTTGGAGACATTTGAATAGTAGTAGTTGTAGTAGTCAGTTCTGCATTGAGAGGCAATCTATGCATCATCGAGTTGATCGATCTTGTGTTAAAATGATCCTTCAATGATAGCTTGCTTGCTTTGGGCCTAGTAAAATGGGTGATTCCAACAAGAGATGAAACAGTATGCAAATCTCACTTTTAGATGCTTCTATAGAAATCAGTTTCAAAACGACGTTGCAATTACAGTTGTAACAGTAGCCCTGGAATAGATGACCATGGTTTTATATTTGAACTCAAGACACCATTGAAGAAACCACAAATAGTAATAATCTTAAACATTAAAATGGGTTAGGAATATGTTACAGCCTATTTAAGGGGTAAGAATCTTGTTTCCAGCTTATGCAATGACATGCGCATCATGGCATCTAAAGAAGATACAAACAAACAAACACCTTTTCCAGAACCTTCCTTCCTCTGTGTTCTCTGCTCTACTTCCAGCTACCTTCAGAATGAGAACAGTGTTTGACCTCAAATCCAGCTATTCCCCAAGAGGTCTTCCTCAAGACATAATGTTACATTATGAAGCTTTATAAAGCTCTTATGAAGCTTTAATGAAGCGGATGGGAATCAAAGCGGCAATTCTATTAAGTAATAATCATAATAATAATAATAATATCAATAATAGTAATAATAATAGTAATCATCGTAATTTACAGAGTTGTGAGACTTCAACATTGAGTTGGTATGAACAGATGTAACAAACAAGTAATGACTAATGTCAGGGTGAGGGGTTCCATTTATATATAAAAAGCAAGCTAACTTGTTCCCTACGGCAGGGTGATTCTGCAGTAGTCTTACTGTATTTATATATACACATAAAACATCTTTGAATGAAAATCTAACAGGGTGAACTAGACCAAATTATCACAGCTGGCTCAGTGTTCTAATCCTCTTTTTTTAAATTAAATTTCAAAAACTAAATGTTCAGTGCATTGCAGAAACATACATACATAAGTGCCTTTTAAGGTGAACTGAAACAAAACTTAAGAGGCCAGGGATCAGAAACTCCAGAAGTATCCGTCAAAACAAACCTCTTTTTTCTCTCCATACAAATGCCTTAAAGAGTGAGCAGGAAAATGCTTGCCACAATTACACCAAAAACGTTACGTATTTTTATTTATTTTTTACTTTTCAATATGTATTTTTGTACTTGCTTTCAGCGAAAGGTATGGTTAAAAGTACAGACTTTTGCTTTTGCGAGACAAACGCCCATCCTAACAGTCTATAGTCCACCTTCCTCCTTCTGGACACTACAAACCAGGTCATAGATTCAGTCTAGTTCACATTGACCCTGACTCGATCTTTACTGTGGCCGCGCCATCACAACAGGCATCTGGTCACTTTGTTACATCACTTCCTCCGCTAGCGAGGTGTTTCCTGTAGATGCAGCTGCAGTTATTCTTTATAATGCTTGTAGTTAAGCCGCGCGGTTTACACTGAGTATTGAGTAGCTGGGAGATCATGTACCTACTGGCTGATTCTGTGCAGGAGGGAGGAGGGTTTGGTGTAAAAGGGGTGAGGAGGATCAGGAGGAGAGGAGGGGGAAGGGAAGGGGAGGGCTTTCATATTAGGAAGTGTTGATGACGATGATGAAGGTGGTAATAAAGGAGATGATTGGCCAGGTCGATCATTCAGCTTTGCTACGCTTCCCAGCGCCGGGTAGTTTCTCTTGCAACCTGAAAGAACAGAGATCAATCATTTAGTACCGATGAAATATGTCTGGTAACACCTGACTACTAACCTTTGAAATGATGTGTGTTGATACGCACATGACCAACAGCGTGTACAATATTTTGAAAGTGCACTGAGTACACAGTTTGAGATGACTTACTTAGCAATTGTGGTGTTGACTTGAGTGCGTGCGAGATCAATGTACTGATCAATCTGAGTCTGAAGGAAAGAGAGAACGAAAGAGAGAGGGAGAGGAAGGGAGAGAGAGAGGGGGAGAGAGAGAGGGGGAGAGAGGAGCAGAGGCAGAGTGAGCTTGTCTGGGTCAATAGCAGATCTGTTATGACTGAAATAGAACAATGTCATATTGTTTCTCCAAGACTTGGGGTCATGACTGGTTCTGATTCTGATTCTGATGACTTGAGTCAGTTGCCAGGCCAAAATCGTAGATACTGCAGGACATCTTTACATACCAATCTGCAAGCCACAGATAGGACTAAAAAAGTCTTCAGGTAGCCCCAACGCCAATAGAATTCCCAACTGTGACCTATTACTAAACACTGCAATGGCCTCATTACGAAACTTGGATTCATCAGTCACACGTTGTAACATTTCAGGGTGAGTCAGGGCCAGATGGAGGCTGTGTCAGAGGACGGATGCATCCATGTCCCCGCTGTGCCAGAGGAGAGACCCACCTTGTTCTTCTCGTAGACGGGGGGCACGCTGAAGAGGAGGATGTCCGCTGAAAGAGGAAGGTTGGAAAACGTCAGAAAAACATTCAGACGACATTGAGGATTCAGTTAGGAATCTTTTAAACACATTAGACATGATAGCCTTGGCTGTTAGTGACTCTCCCTCCCCCCGAGCCTAAATTCAATTCAGATCTTCCATCTTGCCAGCCCACTTAAATGACACAGCTACAGCTAGCCTTAACATGCATTACAGGCCTACAATACCCAGAGGCCTTTGACTGATTTAGCTTTTTATAGAATTTAGGAAAGTTGTAACAGGGAATTTAAAGAAACAGGATACAATATAGAATGAAGAAGATGTTAAATATGGGCTATTGAGTCGCTTACATGTCACATGGGGGAGACCACATGAATCAATTATGGCGTGGTGCTTCTGACATAATTGGCCCCCCACACTATCCCCGCCTAGCGTCTCGTGCGGTTGTATCAAAACATTTCTAGGAAGGAGCCACACCCCTTCAGCCGTCTCTCCTGTGTGCCTCTCTGCCCTCGGTAGACTGACATGGGTGTGAACTGTTTACATGTAGCAAATACATAAATCCAATCCAGAGGAAGGACCTGACTCCCTACTCGACACAACAGAGACTTCAAACACCTGATATGCACTGTGCATTCTTATCATTGGGGATGTGTGATTTTTTTGAAAGGGGTTGCTGGCATCTTACCCAGGATAAGGATGGTGATTCCGTTGAAGACGGCTCCCACGTAGGTGAACAGCCACATCACGACAGCCAGCTGGGGAAGACGGACAAGACTGGGTCAGGGTCTAGTTAGAGCACGGGGTGCCCAGGGCCTCCTGGAGGGAGGAGGAGGGGCGCGCACACAGAATCTAAAGCGTTTGATATGTACACATCCTTCAGCTGAACAAGGATCCTTACACCGTAAAACAAGCTCTCATCAAAAATGTTCTTAGGCGAGTTGTTAGCAGCACTATGATCAGCATCAAGTTCAATCACGTGATGCTGAGGTTTGTTAAATGCTCTGTATGACTCGAGTCAGGAGTATATGGGGCTTAGTGGGGTGATGGGGGTGGGGAGGATGTTAGGGAGGATGTGATTTATATTAGGTCAGAAGAGCTTCTCTACAGAGATAGAGTGTTAGTGTCACTTGGCTGCTCCTGGGATCCACAGTCCTCTTGATCTCATTGGCTGGTGTGTCTGGTTAGCTCAGGCTATCATTAAGTGGTAGCCCCCCCCCCCTCTCTTTCTCCTCCCATTGCATCCTTCCTCCCCTCCCCATCGCCCATCCTCTCTCAGTAGAGAGCTGGCAAGATTCTGGGTCAGCAAGCTATGACGGCTGCTTGTGCTAATCCCAAGGTCTGTAGAACTTGTGTCCGCAGTGACAAGCATGTCATCCCGTGATTTTTTTTCAGAGTCACATGATGAACATTCCAATAGATCCCGGCCAATCCACGGTGCATTATAAGGCTGCTTTAGATACCATACGACCCGGAGGTGACGAAAAGGCTTATTATGGCGCAGTGTCTGTGTGCGTGTCCATGAGAGAGATGTATAAAAAGAAGGCAAGGGAGGGGGGAGTAGAGGAGAGGGTAGACACAGGGAATGTATGAACAGGTGTTGGGTGGTGCTCGTGTGGGACTTCCTTGCAACTGTCCGCAAGGATATTTATGTTGTGTGCGTGCGTGCGTGCGCGCGCGTACCTTCAGGGAGTCCACGAGGTCCTCCACCAGGAAGAGGCGGCTCAACTGCTTCAAGCCTCGGTTGATGTAGCTCAGGCTCACGTCGACGTTCTTGCGGAAGGTCTCTGGGGGAATGCTTAAGTCCTTCTCCATCAGGGACCTGAGGAGAGAGACCGAGCTACCCAGGGTGAACACATATCGAGCGAACCGCCTGCTAGTTGCTAACGCCAGGCACTAAAACAAACACTCTGGTTTCGTTGGATTCCAATCTAAGCTTTCTGAGTGCCAATCACTAAAGCTGAAAGTCTATTTCAAATCTGGAAAAATTGGATACTCCCTCATTCGAACACTTATTCAAAATGTGACTTTTTCCTTTTTTCTTCTCTCATGTGTTTTTAGGCACAGACCGGTTCAGGGGGTCCTAAGTGTATGTGACTAGCCTGGTCTGTGTGCTGGAACAAGACCCTCCGGCTCTGGTTCAACCATAAAGGTTGTTCTATTAATAAAACTAATACAAGGAGATTCACTGAGGCATGGGGGGGTTGTGTCAGGCCCTAACATGACAGAACCAGCTCTTCACATTTTTGGAGGGTTCCTGAACAGCTTTAGGCAGGAAGGGAAATTACTGACGCAGAATGTCTGGGCTTAAAATGATTATATAATATGTCACGCAAATATTATGAAGATGTTCATAATCATCCATAATCTTGAACTATAGAGACTCAAACAGAGCACAAATGTCCCTTGCTGTTTCCCCTTCTTTAATTCTTGCTTAATAGGGATCACATGGGTTTTAAAGTATCATAAATCGAGGCCCAGTACAAAACAAACACCCAATCTGAGTGGGGGAGCAATTTAAAGGGGGAAAACCATGCTTAGTAACCTCCTTAGAAGCCCGCAGTGTGTTATAAAACAGTCCCTGGGGGGGAGGGAGGGGGGGGCAGGGGTATGGGGCCAGGGAGGTGAAGGTGGGCGAACCAGCAAGTATTTGCTTCTTACTTGAAGGGGTGTCCATCACCGGACTTCTGGACGGCCTGGACGACGGACTTGTAGATGCGGAAGGTGATGGTGACGCAGAGCAGGGCCAGCAGCAGGTAGGACACCACACTGATGACGCTGAACGCAGCCAGGGACAGCAGCAGCAGCATGGACAGGCCAAACACCACGCCCGACTTCTTGGGGTCTCGCCAGTGCACCAGATCCTTCACTGTGAGGGGGGGAGGAGGAAGAGAGACAGGCGAGGGAGGGATGGAGGGAGGGAGAGGTGTGTGTGGCGGAAGGATGAGGAGAGACAGATTGTGTGTGTGTGTGTGTGTGTGTGTGTGTGTGCGCAAAGTGAAGTAAAGAATTTGGGAGAGAGAAAAGGTAGGAAGAAATCACCTTAATCATTGAAATGACCACAAACATTCAGATTAATCAGAAAATCATGGACTGTAAATAATAACTGATGCATCACGCAGTGTCCCCCTCTGGCTTCTTACGGCTCAGAATAGCTTTTGCATGTTGGTGTCTATATGGACCCACACATGCATAACTGATACTCTCTATCTTGTATGATTACGTAATGCCGTGCTCTTTAAATGGCCTATCCTCCTGTACTGCATGTAAAAAGCATTCAATGCATTTAAAACAATATATCTTCTGTATTTTCTCCCCGTGTCTGGGGGGCTGAGGATCGTGGCTTGCAGATGGAATACAGGAGCACGGCTCATAAACCACAACTGGCAACTGTTTTTTCCCCTTTTCCCTTGCTTTAAAAAAATGTTTTCTTTACGGGGCTTTTCAACGTTTTGGAGAGTAAAGTGGCAGCCTGGGCAGCTGACCAAGAAATGTGCTTACAGATTGAAACAGAAACACCCACCTTCCCCTCTCTCTCCCCTTCTCCCTCCTATCTCTTCTGCCCGAAACATTCAACCCTTGTGATACCACACAAACGCACAGAAAAACATGAACATACAAACTACAACACACACACACACACACAGGCCTGGGTACAAAGAATATGAGCAAACATTTTAAGAGTCAGGCCGAGGCTAGCTGTAGGGGTGGGAGGTTCCTGGCAGTGTTGGCTCGCCCACCATTACCCAACTACTATGTGACTCACGCTCAGATACACAGAGCACGGGCCAGAGGAGCCAGAGGAGGCCTCGCTCGCACGCCGAATCTTCTGGACAGAAACACACAGGAGATCCAGTATGACACAGACCGCAGGCGAGTTCTGTCAAAATAGGGCAGCTAGGACTCCCTTCACCATATGCTAGCAGCTTGTAGACAGCTGCTCTGAGGCCAAGCCATACAGACCGGTAGTAGGAATGTATCTATTCCTACTGTGTGTATACTGTAAAAGTATTCATCTTTATGAGACCATGAAGTATAGATGAAGAACATTTAAAAAATCATTATCCATCCTGTTAAAGCAGTAAGTAATAGGGTCTGTTTGTTTGACATGACTGTATTGTCGGAGCTTAATTAGGAAACCATTAGGGAAACATTGACTACTCACATACAGAAATATTTCTACTGTAGAGACAGCAGATAAAGGCTTTGAATAATGTTAAACTATTGATTATTCAATGCTTTTTTTGTTACTTTAATTTTAGAAAACATTACTGAAACCAGCAGTCTACAGCTAAGCAGGCAGCCAATAAAGCCTACTGCTAAAATAGGGTTGAAAAACATGTTTAAAAAGCATTCCTCTTGACAGACAGTTCAGCAGCACTAGCAACTGTGGTCGGAGAGAGAGTGCTCCATTGTTCCTGATGCTACATGCTGAGGCGACTATGACAGCATGAACAGGGTTTTCACACCCAACACTGCAGGGGTCTGTGTCCCTCCCAGAATGCTTTGCTGGTACCCACAGGGAGGAGGTTCTCCATTATTGCTCCCTCCCTCCCCTCTCTCCCGAGCTGCATTACAGGCCCTAGATCTAGCTGTGGCGGGTCCCAATGGTAGAGGAGCCGCAGTGGCCTGCTTTCTACCTCGCTGTGCAGTGAGCAGCTCTTAAAGGTACAAGCACCGCTCGCTCTAACAAAGTGTATGCATGTGTATGCCTGTGTATGCCTGTGTGTGTGTGGGTGTGTATATGCCTGAATGTGTAAGTGTGGACCCTAATCTATTTGTGTGTGAACCTATTTCAGCATAGCTTTCCTGTTTATTTATTTTTTACTTCAGCAAAAGATTAACCCTCATACAGCTTCATTAGCAGAGTCAATTGCCATTGTGATTTGTAAACATAGACATGGCTGGATAAGTCCCAGTTTAGTGTTCACATGATCCGCTACTAACCCCAGCCTTCCTCCTCAAGTCAACACACACACACACACACAGATACATAGAAGATTAACATAAGTCTTTCACAACAAATGGGACTGCCTGATTTGAACTAATCTTTAAAGGCCCGGCAGTCAAGTGTAGGATTTCTAACTAACAAGATGCATTGAAAGCCTTCTCTGCCGGCAAATGATTCTGTTTCAGGAGGACCATTGTTTCACCATTAGGTGTGATCCTGATCATCTTTGTCTTGGCTCCTTAGAGCAGAAACGAGTACTACAGCAAGTTAACAATTGAGATCAGTCATCTCAAACATTTAGCCTACACCCTCTAAAATAAACTCACCTAGCCAGGCATAACCCGCCCAATAACCTAGTGAGTTTTGAAGCAGCAGTGGAGAGAACGACTAAAACAGCACCGAGGGTTCACATCTGAAGACAATCATTTAAGACTGTCAGGTTTAAACTCAAAACAGGGCAAATCAAAAGAAAAAAAATGCATTTACACAAGAAGATTGCTAAACACATACATGACACATTCAGCATTTCTATGAGCACTAGTCTGTAGGTCTGCTTTCGACAGAGCCTCTTTCAGCAGAATTGGGGTTCTTTTTGAATTGCTTCATTGTCAGTCCCTCCATGATTTCTCAAGAACACTTTCACCTAGTTTCTGGTTGCCTGAGCTACGACCTACAGCTCCATACCCTGCCCAGGGTAGGTTATAGCATGTGCACGAGCGCCTATGACAGCCAACAGACCTTACTCTGTCTGCATACCAGCCAGTGTGTGCACAGCTTGGGTTTCATGTTAGCATGGGCAGGGTGGGAAACGTGTGCTGGTTAGAGGGCTTCCACTGAGGGTGCAGTGAGAATTACCCTGGCTGGGGATAGTTCTACAAATTAGCATTTTAGCCCCCCCCCATAAAAGTATAAACTGTGAGCTGAATGGCTAAATGTCACATTCATTGTAACATGTGTTGTAACCTCAGCAACTGTGACACAAAAGTAAAAGCTGAAACTTTTGCTAGATAAGATGACTATCATAATTTTTATTTTTATTCAAGGCAGATACTTTTCCTGAGGGAGGGAGAGATGAGTTTGGACTCGATGAGGGTCAAGGGGACAAGACTTTGTGACATCTAGCTAATTAGGTGATGCTGACTGTCTCAGAGCCCATATACTGGCACACAAAATATGAGAGGAGGCCTAGTGCATCAAAGATATCACATCCTTTTTGCATAATTGTGCTGCATCATGCTCTTGTAATGTGTAATCCCACATGCATTAGTTGTTAATGATTGGCCATCGTGAAAGGTTAAGTAAATCCCCTTTAATGACCGTCATCTTTCTGGAACAAACGACTCCTGTAAGTGCAGTGTGCTGTGGAAAGTTGCATCGAAGCAGAAACCCAACACTGGGGATCGACTGTTCAGCCTGACTTCCAGGGCCATGGCAAGCAGACACCCTGACGCCATGTTTATAAACCCCACCACGACCCACCTCCATCCATCCACTGCTAAGCTTTTAAGGACATAGGGCAGGATAGGATCTTAATATTACACAGACAAGGATATCTCTTTAGACTATATACAGCTTGCATGGTCACACAACCTTTGTGAGTTCTCATAATGGCTGCAAAATGAAACCTTCCATCGAGCCTTTAGTAAAATGTGAAAACAATGTTAGTCAGGCCAACTAACAACCATACCATTTATGAATGACAATTTGCACAGCAAAAAGGTAATAATGTCATCATAATACAGGGTTATCAAGATTCTTCAACACGTGCAAGGTGTTAGGTTTGGTTTCCACCTAGAACAGAACTACAGTTGTGAGAGAAAAGGATTAAGTGAGAGGAGGGTGGGGTCTTTGTGCGGTGCTTGTGTGAAAGGTTTGCAGGCATAAAGCCCAGAGGGAAAACGTGTTACCTGACAAGTGGGTTAGTATTGCTGTCAAGACATGCTCGGCAAGATGGTAGGCCTCGGCCACCCATTGGTCGATGGCCTCTACCTCTTTTGAATACGAGCTGCTGTCAGAAGCAGGCTTGGTTTGAGGAGACGAAGGGATAGGATTTGAGGTGAAGGAAGACTGGGATTTGCCCAGGTTGGAGGCTGATGAGGCCTTTACATGGGACTGGAGATCTTCCTCTTCCTCCTGACTGCTCCCCAGATCTTTGAGGGCACTGATAGTGAGTCGTTCCTGCTCCAGATCCATCACCATAGTAGGAGGATTTTGGGAAGCGCCTGTCTTGGGAAGTTCATGCTTGGTTGTGAGACCCTGACTGAGGTCTTCTGGTTCCTCATCCTGTTGTGACTTCAGGCACTCCCTCATAAACTCCACAAAGCTGTCTGTGGCGGCAGAGACAGAGCATTCAGGCTCTATGCTTTCTGGGTCACTTGTCGTGTCGGGTGAACGGTGATCCACTTTAGTGTCCTTTTGGGCCTTTGCAACCACTTTGTGTGGAAGGATGGTTTCACTGTTGACCATGTCTTCAGGAACAACGTTATCCTTTTTTTTCAGATCTGTCACTGGTTCCTTGACACTGCTTTGCGGTTCACTCTGGAAAGTCGAATAGGGATCTTTGGGAAACTCCATATGAGATGGTTGAGCACCCACTGGGTGGACAAAGGACTCTTGTGTAGTCATTGATGTGATTTCTTCCATATCTGTCAACTCTGTTGTAGCACTGTTCAATGGGAGCAGAGTTTCGATATGAATCTGAGATGTTGGGTCTGAGGGCTTAGTAACAGTGTCATAGTCAAAATCTTTCAACTTGTCATCATAGTCATCAAAGCCCGGTGGTGCATCATAATCGTCAAATGATTGTCTATCATATCTAGCTGTCATGTCGTCCTGCATGAAGGTGGATCTCAAAGGTGCAACAGTTTCCATGTATTCTTGTTTTATATCGCCGCTTGGCTTCTCATCCATCTTTGAAGTGGTGCTTTGTGGAAGATCCCGAGCACCAACTTTAGCCAAGTCAGACTGACCCAAGACTTCTGGTGCATCATCTGACCACTCATCATCATTGTCTGGAAAGTCAACGTCTACCGTTTTTATGGACGGTTTCGCAGTGAAAGTGGAAGAAGTTTCATCAGCCTCCTTAGAGGTCTGTGTTTTGTCAGGTTGTGTTTGTGAGACATCAGAACTTGGGCCCTTTGAGACAGCCGCATGCTGTAAATCATCGATAGCTGACTGTCTTTCAGCTTGATCAGAACCTGGTTTGAG
Organism: Osmerus mordax; assembly: GCF_038355195.1. NCBI lineage: Eukaryota > Metazoa > Chordata > Actinopteri > Osmeriformes > Osmeridae > Osmerus > Osmerus mordax. Next base: position 5,356,166 of record NC_090072.1, on the reverse strand, counting down.
GACCTTGTGTTGAGGTGAGTACTCGGGATCCGAGTCAACGGGAGAGGATGGAGGAGAATAACCTCCCATAAATTCAGACTCTAAGGGTGGGATTTTGGATGGTTCCATTTTGGTCACCTTGGGTTGAGTTTCAGCGGGTGTGGGTGCCTCTTTGACTGGGTCTTTAACTGGGTCTTTAACTACTTTATAACTTTCATCCTCTTCCTCCTCAATCTCCATCTCCATCTCCATCTCTTCATCACTGTAATTTGGCTCTTCTGTCTCAATAACATTAATAGTGGGAACTTGCATTGGCTGTTTCTCCTGTTTCACTGGTTGGGACTCCTCGGTGGAGAGGGATGAAGAAGAGGGGGCTGAAGGTGCAGGGGTCGGAAGGTTTGATGGAGATGGGGCAGGGATAGAAGGGGCAGGGACGGAAGCTGCATCCTCAATGACGGTGTCATCAGACTCTCCTGAACTGTCCACTTCTGCCACTTCCAGAGGCTCCATGTCACCACCGCACAGAGTCTTCTTGGTCTCAGAGACCTTCTGCTTTGGGTCAGAGGCAGTGGGGGGGGAGGGAGGTGGAGATGGGGAGTGAAAACCGACCGGTGGAGCAGGTGAAGGGGTAGGCTCAGAGTCTGGTTCAGTTAGAGGAGTGTGGATGTCCGGTTTCTTCTGTTTGTCACACATGTATGCAGTTGGTAAAAAGCTCATGTCAAATTCAGCCTCCTCTTCAACGCTGGGCTGCTTGGCCGAATCCTGATCTTTCAGTTTGGGTGGTTCAACAGGAGAGTCCATGAAGGCATCAGGGACACCAGCAAAAGCTGCTGGTACATCTGGTATGACTACATTTGCCCCCTTTATCTCATGCGACTTACTGGTCTTCCCTGACACAGGAGAACATTTGCGTGAATCTACAGCGTCGTCAAAGTCAGGAACGGGGGGTAAATGGGCCCTCATCCATTCAGCCGTATCTTCAAACTCACTGCCCTGTCGTGCATCTCCCAGGACCTCAAACGGGGATTCTGGAGACTCTTGATCAGTGGAACCCACTTTCTTCTGGAAGACCGGAGGGGCCTCTGCGGGCGCCTCAGTCGGAGACTTCTCGTAATGCCGCTCTTTGAAATGAAGCTGCGCGCCTTCGCTTCGGTTCTCGGGCTCGCTCTTCTTCGCAGCGAGGGCTTCCAGGGCCTTGATTCTTTCAGACACCGGGGATGTCTTGATTGGCGAGTCCGGTTGTCCGTCGGGCGGCCCCGATCCCTCGCTCCCATAGTTACCAGGAGAGAATGAGCCTGGTTGAGAGGGGAAACGGAGGGAAGTGGCCACACCTTCCGAGGGCTTGTCGGAGCCCAGGACGACCCTTTTGTCTGCATTTAGCCGTGCGGGGAGTAAAAGAGGGGGAAGGAGGCGAGGGAATAAAGAAATCACACAAACACTCAACTCCCATGCACGTCCAGTATTATTCAGCAGAGGCCAGAGAGTCGCAGCCCAAGCACTCATGCACTGCGTGGGACGGTCATATTGCTTTGATGGATGGTGGTGTCGACGTCTGCATGCTGCTCTTAACTAACCAGGAATTGTTGCCATTGAGAAGACCACTCAATGAGGCAACAAAGACAATGGCTTGAATGGTCTAAATGAAGCAGTGGCAACAAACAAAATTGTATGAAACCATGTAAATCACAGTAGACCAGTGCACTAGGTAACATGTCAGTCATAATCTATAGTTTAAATAATACATTGTAAGAGAACTAAAAATAGAATGCAGTATAACATTCAGTTGTTAACCTAAGGACACTTTAGCATTAGCACATCTAGAGAATAATTTCCAACCCCAAACATGAAAGGGTTAATACTTTCTATCCTTTATAAGAACTAAAAAGAGCAACATCAATGAGTTCTTTAGGAGGTCTCACTTCACTTCACTCAACACCGAGTACAGAAGGGATCAGAAATATTAAAGTAGTGCAATAAGACGCAGAGTTAGAACTAAATTACGTAGATTCTCTTGATGTTATCATTTCATATCATATGATTTGATCACAATCTCAAAAGCATCAAAGCCAATCTTATTAATTCCGTAATTTATTAACAATTCAGTTAACCACAGTATCATCTAATGCACTGGAATGAGTCATTCCTGAAATAAAAACACTGCACTACCTAAAGATAAGAATGTAATTTAATTCAGAATTTGAACGTGACTGTACAGGACTCCTCGCCCTCAGATGCCAGTTTGAAAAGGAAGACCTGACAATTTCCGTTAATTAACTAACCAACTTAACAAGAAGATGCGAGCGAGCAGTAGAGTTTCTAAAAGACTAATAATAAAACTAACATAACAGGAAGGGCAATCCCGACCATGCCCCCTGCTCTTTAGTCTCTAACTAATAAATCCCACTGTCAATCACATCACAAAGCAAGCAAACCCAACGCCATTTCCTCATGCTGCTGCTGAGGTGATATTGGAATATGTCTGGTAACTATTAGCCAGCATACCTAGCGCCATGGCACTGTTCCCTGTACATCCGAGTGGCTTAGTCCACAATATGTTCCAAGCAACTGCTCCAGTAATCACAGGATCCTTTGCAGTCAAAATGTCCCCCAGTAATTTCCAAAACCGGGTGTTAAGAGAATACTATGGAGAATTGGCAGATATATCATGCCTCATCTCTGCAAGTCAATGCCCCCAGCAACTTGAGACCAGGGTTTAACCCCTGGTTTGAGCTAAAAGTCCATCAGCGGGGTCAAACGTGCAGCTGTTGCTTCACTGTCCAAAATATATCTGAAGGTCAACTACTCCTTCTGCACAATAGGCCTTTTTTTCCACCACATAAGGCTACATTTGTGACACATCGTTGGCGTTGCATTGGACATTTCCAATGTTACTGTTCGTATGATAACATCTGACGGCTTGCACAAACACTTTTTCATAACTTTGTTGATGTGAAGGGGAGTCCCAGTGCTCTCCCTGTGGTCATCCTGACCCTCCAGCTACTCTGGCAAAGCCCACAGGACAGTTGTTTACCAGAGATCAGCAGCTGACTAGAGCCCTTTGTCTTGGTCTGGACCCCTCTGCCACCCCTCCTATCCAGCTATTATGCATTGTTCAAAGTAGGCCACACGAACGGACTTTCAATCCAGCCGAAAGCAATGTAATATCTTGGCTCTACGCTAGTAAACAAATTCCAACCCAACAAAGCCACTGTGAACACGTATCACAGAGCGCTGAAGCATACACTTCCTGATTGGAACCTTTAAGAACTGGACCCGAAAAACTGGTAAACCCTTCAATGTGTCGTACTGCAAGTAATCAAACAACCGTGTTTTAACGGTAGTTAATTCCCTCACTGCAGAATACTTCCACATCTGACTCTTATGTAAACTTCTCTCCGCAGTAATTGTAGTTGAGTAAGAGTGCTGAAGTGCGTGGGCTTCAAAAAGGGACACTTTCATTTATTAATCCCCTATCCAAAAAGACAACCCCAGAGCCTATGCCAAAATGTCGTTTCAAGGCAACTAACAAGACACAAAAGAAGGATATCTTTAGGAGGAAAAGTACTGAAGGAACCAGTTAATTTAATTATTCCTTAACAAATTGTTCTTGATAAGATACAGCCTTCTAAGACAATGTTCATTGCCCACAAAATTCTCAGAAAGGAAAATAAATGTATGTCCCATACTGCGCAACAGCAGGAGATAGCACTTCTAGTATTACTCGCGTATTGAATCCAGAGGAACAATCTTTATAGATGACAAACGCCTT